>NW_026608894.1:0-49098 GCF_029499605.1 Hyla sarda | reverse complement strand
TAAGCCGTCATGCCATTTAGTTAACAGAAAGGTCCAGCTGGAAAAGAAGACCCCTGAAATGTTGCGGCGGCATGCCTCAGTACTAAAGGACTTGTAAGAGATCTCTGTTCCTCAAGGTGATATACATTACATATAAAGATTATATTCTCTACAAATATAAATAGATAAAAGTGGCAGCTGGTCGTGTACTTTATTCATGGTGATTTGGGAACAGAGAGTCCGGCCAAAATAAAGGGGTGCCACCATTTTGACAACTGAAGGCTTCTGCATGCGATCAATGCAGGGGTCTTCACACTCAGTCAACTGAGGGGACATGCAATTTAAGCAACAAAGGTTTCTGGTGTCTGGTCAATAGAGGGGTCTCATTATTTGGTCAACAGAGGGGTCCTGCTATTGGTCCACAGTTGGACGCCTTTAACTCTGATGTGCCCAGACCCTCCGATTTCTGTGCAGCCAATAACTTCAATGAAGTGATGGTCATGTGTCCCATAGGTGCCCCTCAGTGTATAGAGGGGTCTCACCCTCTCCCAGGACCCCTCAGTTAAGGTCATCAGGGAGGGTTCCATGTGTATCTGTGCTGTAGTGAATACAGGTGAGTGGACTTGAGGGTACCTACCCCATCATCCCAGGCATTGGTGGAGGAGCAGCTCAAGACCCCCACAGTGTGAACAGCCTCAAGGATGATCCTGAAACTAGAACCCCTTAAAGGTCATGTGACCAAGAGCAATTGATTGGAACAAAAATCAATACCCCCTATGCTGTCATGTGATCAACAACTTGCACCCCAAAAATAATAGCCATCAATAACAGAGGGGAGCGACCTACCTTTTACGATGAGCTCCTCGGTGTCCTTGTCGAACCCCTCCCGGTGGCATCTCCTCCATAGCCCGGACACCGTAGAGTTGAAGCGGCGGGTACAGTGGGAGTCCACAGCCAGGTAAGGGCGGGGGACCGGGGGAGGAGGGGGCACATCCCGGCTGGGCACCGGTGAGTCCCCCACTCTGGATATGACCCGGACCCCTCGCTGCAGTAGTTCTCCACCAGTACGGAGCGCCCGGCTCTTGGAATGCCCCCCTCCCCGGAGAGGCAGGTGCTGCCCGGGGGTGTACATGTATCCCGGGTCGTTCCGTTTGCCCCCCGGTTTCCTGCAGCGGTCCCGGTGTCTCCGGGCATCAGTCTCATACCAGTGATCGGTGCACAGAGCCACCGCCAGAAGGGCCAGGGCGCACAGGGCGAGACACAGACCGGCACCGGCCAGAAGCCTCATGGCGTCACCGGGGGTGGATCACACCCCGGGCACCGGCCCCAGCATCAGATCCGCCACCACCGCCACCGCTACCACCGCCACCGCTACTCTGTCTATGGAGGGAGAGGAAGGATGACAGGAGGCCGGGGAGGAGCCTGACTACCGCCGCCCCGACACAGGCATACAGCATACACTGCGTATATACACAGATACAGGCACTATACACTGTGTATATACACAGATACAGGCACTATATACTGTATATACACTGATACAGGCACTATATACTGTGTATATACACAGATACAGGCACTATACACTGTGTATATACACTGATACAGGCACTATACATTGTGTATATACAGTACCCTGCTACAGACACACACTGCGTATATACACTGATACAGGCACTATACATTGTGTATATACACTGATACAGGCACTATACATTGTGTATATACACTGATACAGACACTATACACTGTGTATATACACTGATACAGGCACTATACATTGTGTATATACAGTACCCTGCTACAGACACACACTGCGTATATACACTGATACAGGCACTATACATTGTGTATATACACAGATACAGGCACTATACACTGTGTATATACACAGATACAGGCACTATATACTGTATATACACTGATACAGGCACTATACACTGTGTATATACACAGATACAGGCACTATACACTGTGTATATACACAGATACAGGCACTATACACTGTGTATATACACAGATACAGGCACTATACACTGTGTATATACACAGATACCGACACTATACACTGTGTATATACTGTACCCTGCTACAGACACTATACACTGTGTATATACAGTACCCTGCTACAGACACTATACACTGTGTATATACACTGATACCGACACTATACACTGTGTATATACTGTACCCTGCTACAGACACACACTGCGTATATACACTGATACAGGCACTATACACTGTGTATATACACAGATACAGGCACTATACACTGTATATATACACTGATACAGGCACTATACACTGTATATATACTGTACCCTGCTACAGACACTATACACTGTGTATATACACTGATACAGACACTATACACTGTATATACAGTACCCTGCTACAGGCACTATACACTGTATATATACTGTACCCTGCTACAGACACTATACACTGTGTATATACACTGATACAGACACTATACACTGTATATACAGTACCCTGCTACAGGCACTATACACTGTATATATACTGTACCCTGCTACAGACACTATACACTGTGTATATACATTGATACAGACACTATACACTGTATATACAGTACCCTGCTACAGGCACTATACACTGTATATATACTGTACCCTGCTACAGACACTATACACTGTGTATATACAGTACCCTGCTACAGACACTATACACTGTGCATATACAGTACCCTGCTACAGGCACTATACACTGTATATATACTGTACCCTGCTACAGACACTATACACTGTGTATATACACTGATACAGACACTATACACTGTATATACAGTACCCTGCTACAGACACTATACACTGTATATATACACTGATACAGACACTATACACTGTGTATATACTGTACCCTGCTACAGACACTATACACTGTGTATATACACTGATACAGACACTATACATTGTGTATATTCAGTGATACAGGCACTATACACTGTGTATATACTGTACCCTGCTACAGACACTATACACTGCGTATATACACTGATACAGACACTATACACTGTATATATACACTGATACAGGCACTATACACTGCGTATATACAGTACCCTGCTACAGACACTATACACTGTGTATATACACTGATACAGGCACTATACACTGTGTATATACACTGATACAGACACTATACACTGTGTATATACACTGATACAGACACTATACACTGTGTATATACAGTACCCTGCTACAGGCACTATACACTGCGTATATACACTGATACAGACACTATACATTGTGTATATACAGTGATACAGGCACTATACACTGTGTATATACACTGATACAGGCACTATACACTGCGTATATACACTGATACAGGCACTATACACTGTGTATATACAGTACCCTGCTACAGGCACTATACACTGTGTATATACAGTACCCTGCTACAGGCACTATACACTGCGTATATACACAGATACAGGCACTATACACTGTGTATATACAGTACCCTGCTACAGGCACTATACACTGTATATACACTGATACAGGCACTATACACTGCGTATATACACTGACACAGGCACTATACACTGTATATATACTGTACCCTGCTACAGACACTATACACTGCGTATATACACTGATACAGGCACTATACACTGTATATATACACTGATACAGGCACTATACATTGTATATATACAGTACCCTGCTACAGAAACTATACACTGTATATATACACTGATACAGGCACTATACACTGTGTGTATACTGTACCCTGCTACAGACACACACTGCGTATATACAGTACCCTGCTACAGGCACTATACACTGCGTATATACAGTACCCTGCTACAGACACTATACACTGTGTATATACTGTACCCTGCTACAGACACTATACACTGCGTATATACAGTACCCTGCTACAGACACTATACACTGTATATATACTGTACCCTGCTACAGACACTATACACTGCGTATATACAGTACCCTGCTACAGACACTATACACTGTGTATATACTGTACCCTGGTACAGGCACTATACACTGTGTATATACTGTACCCTGCTACAGACACTATACACTGCGTATATACAGTACCCTGCTACAGACACTATACACTGTATATATACTGTACCCTGCTACAGACACTATACACTGCCTATATACAGTACCCTGCTACAGACACTATACACTGTGTATATACTGTACCCTGCTACAGACACTATACACTGTGTATATACAGTACCCTGCTACAGACACTATACACTGCGTATATACAGTACCCTGCTACAGACACTATACACTGTGCTTATACAGTACCCTGCTACAGACACTATACACTGTTTATACAGTACCCTGCTACAGACACTATACACTGCGTATATACAGTACCCTGCTACAGACACTATACACTGTGCATATACAGTACCCTGCTACAGACACTATACACTGTATATATACAGTACCCTGCTACAGACACTATACACTGCGTATATACAGTACCCTGCTACAGACACTATACACTGTGCATATACAGTACCCTGCTACAGACACTATACACTGTATATATACTGTACCCTGCTACAGACACTATACACTGTATATATACTGTACCCTGCTACAGACACTATACACTGTGTATATACAGTACCCTGCTACAGACACTATACACTGTGCATATACAGTACCCTGCTACAGACACTATACACTGTATATATACTGTACCCTGCTACAGACACTATACACTGTGTATATACACTGATACAGGCACTATACACTGTATATATACTGTACCCTGCTACAGACACTATACACTGTATATATACTGTACCCTGCTACAGACACTATACACTGTGTATATACAGTACCCTGCTACAGACACTATACACTGTGCATATACATTACCCTGCTACAGACACTATACACTGTATATATACTGTACCCTGCTACAGACACTATACAATGTGTATATACTGTACCCTGCTACAGACAATATACACTGCGTATATACAGTACCCTGCTACAGACACTATACACTGCGTATATACAGTACCCTGCTACAGACACTATACACTGTATGTACTGTACCCTGCTACAGACACTATACACTGCGTATATACAGTACCCTGCTACAGACACTATACACTGTGCATATACAGTACCCTGCTACAGACACTATACACTGTATATATACTGTACCCTGCTACAGACACTATATACTGTGTATATACTGTACCCTGCTACAGACACACACTGCGTATATACAGTACCCTGCTACAGACACTATACACTGTGTATATACACTGATACAGGCACTATACACTGTGTATATACACAGATACAGGCACTATACACTGTATATATACACTGATACAGGCACTATACACTGTATATATACTGTACCCTGCTACAGACACTATACACTGTGTATATACACTGATACAGACACTATACACTGTATATACAGTACCCTGCTACAGACACTATACACTGTATATATACACTGATACAGACACTATACACTGTGTATATACTGTACCCTGCTACAGACACTATACACTGTGTATATACACTGATACAGACACTATACATTGTGTATATTCAGTGATACAGGCACTATACACTGTGTATATACTGTACCCTGCTACAGACACTATACACTGCGTATATACACTGATACAGACACTATACACTGTATATATACACTGATACAGGCACTATGCACTGCGTATATACAGTACCCTGCTACAGACACTATACACTGTGTATATACACTGATACAGGCACTATACACTGTGTATATACAGTACCCTGCTACAGGCACTATACACTGCGTATATACACTGATACAGGCACTATACACTGCGTATATACACTGATACAGGCACTATACACTGTGTATATACAGTACCCTGCTACAGGCACTATACACTGTGTATATACAGTACCCTGCTACAGGCACTATACACTGCGTATATACACAGATACAGGCACTATACACTGTGTATATACAGTACCCTGCTACAGGCACTATACACTGTATATACACTGATACAGGCACTATACACTGCGTATATACACTGAGACAGGCACTATACACTGTATATATACTGTACCCTGCTACAGACACTATACACTGCGTATATACAGTACCCTGCTACAGACACTATACACTGCGTATATACAGTACCCTGCTACAGACACTATACACTGTATGTACTGTACCCTGCTACAGACACTATACACTGCGTATATACAGTACCCTGCTACAGACACTATACACTGTGCATATACAGTACCCTGCTACAGACACTATACACTGTATATATACTGTACCCTGCTACAGACACTATATACTGTGTATATACTGTACCCTGCTACAGACACACACTGCGTATATACAGTACCCTGCTACAGACACTATACACTGTGTATATACACTGATACAGGCACTATACACTGTGTATATACACAGATACAGGCACTATACACTGTATATATACACTGATACAGGCACTATACACTGTATATATACTGTACCCTGCTACAGACACTATACACTGTGTATATACACTGATACAGACACTATACACTGTATATACAGTACCCTGCTACAGACACTATACACTGTATATATACACTGATACAGACACTATACACTGTGTATATACTGTACCCTGCTACAGACACTATACACTGTGTATATACACTGATACAGACACTATACATTGTGTATATTCAGTGATACAGGCACTATACACTGTGTATATACTGTACCCTGCTACAGACACTATACACTGCGTATATACACTGATACAGACACTATACACTGTATATATACACTGATACAGGCACTATGCACTGCGTATATACAGTACCCTGCTACAGACACTATACACTGTGTATATACACTGATACAGGCACTATACACTGTGTATATACAGTACCCTGCTACAGGCACTATACACTGCGTATATACACTGATACAGGCACTATACACTGCGTATATACACTGATACAGGCACTATACACTGTGTATATACAGTACCCTGCTACAGGCACTATACACTGTGTATATACAGTACCCTGCTACAGGCACTATACACTGCGTATATACACAGATACAGGCACTATACACTGTGTATATACAGTACCCTGCTACAGGCACTATACACTGTATATACACTGATACAGGCACTATACACTGCGTATATACACTGAGACAGGCACTATACACTGTATATATACTGTACCCTGCTACAGACACTATACACTGCGTATATACACTGATACAGGCACTATACACTGTATTTATACACTGATACAGACACTATACACTGTGTATATACAGTACCCTGCTACAGACACTATACACTGTATATATACACTGATACAGGCACTATACACTGTATATATACAGTACCCTGCTACAGAAACTATACACTGTATATATACACTGATACAGGCACTATACACTGTGTATATACTGTACCCTGCTACAGACACACACTGCGTATATACAGTACCCTGCTACAGGCACTATACACTGCGTATATACAGTACCCTGCTACAGACACTATACACTGTGTATATACTGTACCCTGCTACAGACACTATACACTGCGTATATACAGTACCCTGCTACAGACACTATACACTGTATATATACTGTACCCTGCTACAGACACTATACACTGCGTATATACAGTACCCTGCTACAGACACTATACACTGTATATATACTGTACCCTGCTACAGACACTATACACTGCCTATATACAGTACCCTGCTACAGACACTATACACTGTGTATATACTGTACCCTGCTACAGACACTATACACTGTGTATATACAGTACCCTGCTACAGACACTATACACTGCGTATATACAGTACCCTGCTACAGACACTATACACTGTGCATATACAGTACCCTGCTACAGACACTATACACTGTATATACAGTACCCTGCTACAGACACTATACACTGCGTATATACAGTACCCTGCTACAGACACTATACACTGTGCATATACAGTACCCTGCTACAGACACTATACACTGTATATATACTGTACCCTGCTACAGACACTATACACTGTATATATACTGTACCCTGCTACAGACACTATACACTGTGTATATACATTACCCTGCTACAGACACTATACACTGTATATACACTGATACAGGCACTATACACTGCGTATATACACTGAGACAGGCATATACAGTACCCTGCTACAGACACTATACACTGTATATATACTGTACCCTGCTACAGACACTATACACTGTATATATACTGTACCCTGCTACAGACACTATACACTGTATATATACTGTACCCTGCTACAGACACTATACACTGTGTATATACTGTACCCTGCTACAGACACACACTGCGTATATACAGTACCCTGCTACAGACACTATACACTGTGTATATACACTGATACAGGCACTATACACTGTGTATATACTGTACCCTGCTACAGACACACACTGCGTATATACAGTACCCTGCTACAGACACTATACACTGTGTATATACACTGATACAGGCACTATACACTGTGTATATACTGTACCCTGCTACAGACACTATACACTGTGTATATACAGTACCCTGCTACAGACACTATACACTGCGTATATACAGTACCCTGCTACAGACACTATACACTGTGTATATACACTGATACAGACACTATACACTGTGTATATACTGTACCCTGCTACAGACACTATACACTGTGTATATACTGTACCCTGCTACAGACACTATACACTGCGTATATACAGTACCCTGCTACAGACACTATACACTGTGCATATACAGTACCCTGCTACAGACACTATACACTATATATATACTGTACCCTGCTACAGACACTATACACTGTATATATACTGTACCCTGCTACAGACACTATACACTGCGTATATACAGTACCCTGCTACAGACACTATACACTGCGTATATACAGTACCCTGCTACAGACACTATACACTGTATGTACTGTACCCTGCTACAGACACTATACACTGCGTATATACAGTACCCTGCTACAGACACTATACACTGTGCATATACAGTACCCTGCTACAGACACTATACACTATATATATACTGTACCCTGCTACAGACACTATACACTGTATATATACTGTACCCTGCTACAGACACTATACACTGCGTATATACAGTACCCTGCTACAGACACTATACACTGCGTATATACAGTACCCTGCTACAGACACTATACACTGTATGTACTGTACCCTGCTACAGACACTATACACTGCGTATATACAGTACCCTGCTACAGACACTATACACTGTATATATACACTGATACAGACACTATACACTGTGTATATACACTGATACAGACACTATACACTGCGTATATACAGTACCCTGCTACAGACACTACACACTGTGCATATACAGTACCCTGCTACAGACACTATACACTGTATATATACTGTACCCTGCTACAGACACTAAACACTGTATATATACTGTACCCTGCTACAGACACTATACACTGTTTATATACAGTACCCTGCTACAGACACTATACACTGTATATATACACTGCTACAGGCACTATACACTGTGTATATACAGTACCCTGCTACAGGCACTATACACTGCGTATATACACTGATACAGGCACTATACAGTGTGTATATACAGTACCCTGCTACAGACACTATACACTGTATGTATACTGTACCCTGCTACAGACACTATACACTGCGTATATACAGTACCCTGCTACAGACACTATACACTGTGCATATACTGTACCCTGCTACAGACACTATACACTGTATATATACTGTACCCTGCTACAGACACTATACACTGCGTATATACAGTACCCTGCTACAGACACTATACACTGCGTATATACAGTACCCTGCTACAGACACTATACACTGTATGTACTGTACCCTGCTACAGACACTATACACTGCGTATATACAGTACCCTGCTACAGACACTATACACTGTGCATACAGTACCCTGCTACAGACACTATACACTGTATATATACTGTACCCTGCTACAGACACTATACACTGTGTATATACTGTACCCTGCTACAGACACTATACACTGCGTATATACTGTACCCTGCTACAGACACTATACACTGTGCATATACAGTACCCTGCTACAGACACTATACACTGTATATACAGTACCCTGCTACAGACACTATACACTGTATATACAGTACCCTGCTACAGACACTATACACTGTGTATATACTGTACCCTGCTACAGGCACTATACACTGCGTATATACAGTACCCTGCTACAGACACTATACACTGTGTATATACTGTACCATGCTACAGACACTATACACTGCGTATATACAGTACCCTGCTACAGGCACAATACACTGCGTATATACAGTACCCTGCTACAGGCACAATACACTGCGTATATACAGTACCCTGCTACAGACACTATACACTGCGTATATACTGTACCCTGCTACAGGCACTATACACTTCGTATATACAGTACCCTGCTACAGACACTATACACTGCGTATATACTGTACCCTGCTACAGGCACTATACACTGCGTATATACAGTACCCTGCTACAGACACTATACACTGTATATATACAGTACCCTGCTACAGACACTATACACTGCGTATATACTGTACCCTGCTACAGGCAATATACACTGCATATATACTGTACCCTGCTACAGGCACTATACACTGCATATATACTGTACCCTGCTACAGGCAATATACACTGCGTATATACTGTACCCTGCTACAGGCAATATACACTGCGTATATACTGTACCCTGCTACAGGCAATATACACTGCGTATATACTGTACCCTGCTACAGGCAATATACACTGTGTATATACTGTACCCTGCTACAGACACTATACACTGCGTATATACTGTACTCTGCTACAGGCACTATACACTGCGTATATACAGTACCCTGCTACAGACACTATACCCTGCGTATATACAGTACCCTGCTACAGGCATACACTGCGTATATACTGTACCCTGCTACAGTCATACACTGTGTATATACAGTACCCTGCTACAGACACTATACACTGTATATGTGTTAGGATTCGGCAGGCTGGAGGTGGATCCTCTGTGTCAGCGAGGGATTGGCGTGGAACGTGTCGGTGGACCGGTTCTAAGTTGCTACTGGTTTTCACCAGAGCCCGCCGCAAAGCGGGATGGTCTTGCTGCGGCGGTAGCAACCAGGTCGTATCCACCGGCAACGGCTCGACCTCGCTGACTGCTGAGAAGGCGTGGGACAAAAGGACTTGGCAGAAGCAAGGTCAGACGTAGCAGAAGGTCGGGGCAGGCGGCAAGGTTCGAAGTCAATAGCAACGGCAAGAGGTCAGGAACACTGGAAATGGCAAACACAGTGATAGCTTTCTCAAGGCACAATGGCAACAAGATCCGGCAAGGAAGTGCAGGGGAAGTGAGGTTATATGGACAGGGGGCAGGTGGAAGCTAAACAGACTGATTGGGCCAGGCACCAATCATTGGTGCACTGGCCCTTTAAATCTTAGAGAGCTGGCGCGCGCGCGCCCTAAGGAGCGGAGCCGCGCGCGCCAGGACGTGACAGCCGGGGACCGATTCTGGTAAGCGGGCCGGGATGCGAATCGCGAGCGGGCGCGTCCCACATCGCGGATCGCATCACGGCTAAGGACATTATCGCAGCGCTCCCGGTCAGCGGGTCTGACTAGGGCGCTGCGAACAGGAGAACGCTGCGAGCGCTCCGGGGAGGAGCAGGAACCCGGAGTGCTCGGCGTAACAATATGTACTGTACCCTGCTACAGACACTATACACTGCGTATATACTATACCCTGCTATAGGCATACACTGCGTATATACTGTGCCCTGCTACAGACACTATACACTGTGTATATACTGTACCCTGCTACAGGCACTATACACTGCATATATACAGTACCCTGCTACAAGCACTATACACTGCGTATATACAGTACCCTGCTACAGACACTATACACTAGGTATATATTGTACCCTAGTACAGACACTATACACTGTGTATGTACAGTACCATGCTACAGACACTATACACTGTGTATATACAGTACCCTGCTACAGGCACTATACACTGTGTATATACAGTACCCTGCTACAGGCACTATACACTGTGTATATACAGTACCCTGCTACAGGCACTATACACTGTGTATATACAGTACCCTGCTACAGGCACTATACACTGTGTATATACAGTACCCTGCTACAGACACTATACACTAGGTATATATTGTACCCTAGTACAGACACTATACACTGTATGTACTGTACCCTGCTACAGACACTATACACTGTGTATATACTGTACCCCAATATAGGCATACACTACACACGGTATATATACTGTACCTTGACACAGGCATATGCTTTACATATATTTCTATATATATGTATACTGTACCCTGATATAGGTATATATTATACACTGTATATACAGTATATAATGTATTGAAGCTATCATTACCGACAAAGGCTTTTGTACTAAGTATTAAATAAATATCAGTAAGCATGTTTAATACAGTGGTCCCTCAACATACAATGGTAATTCGTTCCAAACGACCCATCGTTTGTCGAATCCATCGTATGTTGAGGGATTCGTGCAATGTAAAGTATAGGAAGCTGTACTCACCTGTCCCCGCCGCTCCGGACCAGGTCCTCACCGCTCCCGATGCTGTCCCAGGGGCTCCCGATGCTGTCCCGCTGCTCCGGTGTCTTCTTCGCGATCCTCCGGCTTCTTCCGCATCTTCCCCAGGGTCCGGGCCTCGCTTTCTGGTGACGTTATCACGCTGCTGCGCCGGCGCGTCGTGCGTAGTGACGTAATAACGATGCCGGAAAGCGAGGCCTGGACCCTGGAAAAGATGCGGAAGATGCCGGAGGATCGCGAAGTGGACCCGGAGCAGCGGGAATAGGTGAGCGAACCTGCCCGGGATGCTTAAACTGCTATCCGACAGCAGCATAAGCATTTTGCGCTGTCGGATAGCAGTTAATGCGATGGCCCCGACATATAAAAGCATCAGAGAGACCATCGTATGTCGATTTTATCATATGTCGGGGCCATCGCATGTCGGGGGGTTACTGTACTTGTTTCCTGGGTCATTTCACAATATTACACATCATTTCTGAGCTTATTTGTTTTGGTTTATTTGTGTTTCTTTGGATTACTTGGGTTGTTACCAACATATGGGTACATAGTATGGTCGAAAAAAGACATACATCCATTAAGTTCAACCAAGGAATTGAAGGGAAGGGGTATGGTGGGATGAAGGGGAAGGGATGTGATTATATTTCTCCATAAGCATTAATGTTATATTGTTCTAGGAATGTATCTAACCCTGTTTTAAAGCTTTCAACTGTTCCTGCTGTGACCAGTTCCTGAGGTAGACTGTTCCATAAATTCACAGTTCTTATGGTAAAGAAGGCTTGTCGCCCCTTGAGACCAAACCTTTTCTTCTCCAGACGGAGGGAGTGAATACTGGTGACAATAACACCTTTGGAAATATATTTAGTGAGAACATTGTGTCTTGTTTAATACAAATTTCACTGTATACTGTACCCTGATACAGATATTACACTGTACATTGTATATACACTGTATCCTGATACAGACATTACACTGTACATTGTATATACACTGTTCCCTGATACAGACATTACACTATACAATGTATATACACTGTACCCTGATACAGGCATACACTATACTGTATACAGTATAAACTGTGCCCTGATACAGGCTCTCACTCACTTTACATATGTGCAGTGTAGTACAGACTTCCTGATCATTTGTGGCAGCACACAATGGGTTAATGCTTTCCTCATTAACCTGAAACAGAAGCTCCCACAAGCAGTAAAACAAAGACAAGTAATTAGCACTGATTAAGGGTCAGCCCCCTCTCACCCTGTAAGTAACCCCCAAAAACACACCAGCACTCATTATTTTTTTCTCTTCTTGAAGTCAGAAGACATCGAGAAACAAGTAAGCCTGTAAATCATGCATTTTTGTGATCCCTGGGGCATATGCACGGGTGGCCGTAAATCGGGAGTTCTTCAGGTCCCTCAGCCTTACCGCTACCCCTGAGTCGTACCTGTAAGACAAAAGGCGTATGAATTTCCATATAGGACAGCTTCTCCTGTTAAGGAGGTAAGTCCAGCTGTCTCCAGTCTCCATAGTGCCTGCGGTGGGTGGTCTGACAGTGCCAGCAGGTAGAAGGTGCACATGCGCCGGAGTCGCTGATTGGTTCTGCGAATTCGCAGACACCGGACTTCCGGCGGGAGATTTAAAAAGTGCTGGGAATCGCCACCTGAACCTTACGCTCTGTCGGGGCAGCAGATCTACTGAAAGGTTCAGTTTTTTTTTTTTCCTCCCTCCCCCATGCTGTGTAAGTGCCGGTCTTTATGTTTTGCCTCCTGTACATTTTCTAGGATGTCGGAAAAAGCAGGAGGAAATAGGAAGCGAAAACCCAGGCATGCTGCCTGCACAAAGTGTATTCAGCCATTACCGGAAACCTGGGACAAGGATACCTGTGTGACCTGTTTGTCCTCCAGCCATTCCGCTCCCAAGGCACCTGGTGTGTTTTTAGGTTGGCTCAAAGGAGAGCTTACCTCTACCTTTTAGGAGGTTGTGGCATCTATGAAGGGGAAGAAGGAGAGTAAACCTTCCTTTTGTGAGTCATCCGATTCTTCTAGTGCTATTGTATTGTCAGACTATGAAGAAGAATTGGATGTGGAGGACCTTTATCTTTTCCAGAAGGAAAAAGTCCCAAAGCTTATCACAGCGGTTAAGTCTGCATTGGAGTCTGACAAAGATGTTTCAGCAAAACCTGCTAAGGACCGGCTGTTTTATTTCCCTCCAAGTCAGGGAAGATCATTTCCATCTCATCAGCTAATATTGCAATGGAGAGAGAAGGATTGGGACAAGCCGTAAGGCGCACAGATCAGGGAGCAAAATTCAAGTCAGTTTACAGACTGAATCAGACCTCTTACTCTTCATGGGAGAACCCAAGGTGGACGTAGCCGCTAAACTGGCGAAAAAAATTAGTGTTCCCCTCAGAAGAGTCCTGCAGGCTCCCTGACCCTCTGGAGAGGAAAGCAGATTTGTAAAAAGACTTATGTGGCTGCGTCTGCAGCAGCCAAAGTAGCGGAATCTTCATTTCAGGTTTTTAAGGCCTTACAAGTTTAGCTTTGCCATCTCACGCAAGATCTTCAAGAGGGAGTAGCCAGAGAAGAGATACTAAGTAATATCTCTATTATGAAGACAGCGCCTGATTTTCTTTGTAATGCTCCTCTGGATGTCCTAAAGTTTTCCTCAAGATCTATGGCCCTCTCTAATGTAACTAGAAGGGTTTTGTGGATTAAGCAATGGGACGGAGACATCCCAGGCAATTATAATTTCTTACCTTTCCACCCTTCCTCTCTCTTTGGGACACAGCTTAAAGACATACTAAAATCTTTAAGCGAAGAAAAGGGAGATTCTTTTACCCATAAGAAGAAAGCAGGCTTAAAGGCCTACAGAAGGAACTATAGAAGATCTCCTTGGAGACAATATTCCTTTTGTCAGTCTGATAGAAGAAGGCAAAATAGAGGAAGACAGGATCAAAGTGGAGCATCAAAAAAGAAAACCTTTACTCCCAAAAGTACCAATCAATGATGCTAGGCCTCCGGTGGGTGCCAGGCTCTGGGATTTTGTGGAATTCTGGTCTCAAATATCCTCAGATGCCTGGGTCAAGTGTACTATAAAGATGGGATACTCTCTGGAATTCAAGGAGAGGCCTCCAGACAGATTATTAATGAGCAGATCCTCCAATCCAATTATCCTGCAACTAGTGGAACAGTTCATCCAGAAAAAGGCCCTCGAAGAGGTTTCATCTCCAGAGAAGGGCGAAGGACACTATTCCCCTGTGTTTGCAGTTCCAAAAATCAGGAGGGTATTAGAGGTTAATTATAGATCTGAATTTGGGTAGAAAACAGACATGGTCGCACATCTACAATCTTGTATAATGATCTGATTGCTTCTCAGCATAATTTCAAAAACGAACAGGTAGTTAGTATACATTTTTGATCAAAAAGTACAAGCCCACTCGCCACGTCAAGGCCACCTATTTAGAGTGGGTCCCTAACGTCCCTAGCATAAAATGGCGTAGCACTGGGCGGTGACCACCACCGCCGCGACACCAGTGCCCACGGGGGGGAAACGACCCACTGGCAGAGCGGCCCCAATGCCACTCAAACCAGTCTATGGGTCGCACCTCCCCGCAGACACGGCGCCACTGCAGCAACGGACACCGCACAGCCTGTTAGTTTTTGATATTATGCTGAGAAGCAATCAGATCATTATACAAGATTGTAGATGTGCACCATGTCTTTTTTCTACCCGAATTCACACTGTGTTTTCTATCCCCTCCTTTTTTTTTTGTTTGAACATGTGCTGCACTCTTCCCCTCAGCCCAACCCTATATAAGTAGTAGTTAGCTACACAAGGGCCATTTCTTTCCTAGCAGCCTCCCAGTCTGACTGGGAGAGCATGGTAAGTGAGCTATTACACCTTGTTCACACTGGTGTGGTGCTGTGCGGCGTCCGTTGCTGCCGTGGTGCCGTGTCTGCGTGGAGGTGCGACCCATAGACTGGTTTGAGTGGCATTGGGGCCGCTCTGCCAGTGGGTCGTTTCCCCCCCGTGGGCGCTGGTGTCGCGGCGGTGGTGGTCGCCGCCCAGTGCTACGCCATTTTATGCTAGGGACGTTAGGGACCCACTCTAAATAGGTGGCCTTGATGTGGCGAGTGGGCTTGTACTTTTTGATCAAAAATGTATACTAACTACCTGTTAGTTTTTGATATTATGCTGAGAAGCAATCAGATCATTATACAAGATTGTAGATGTGCACCATGTCTGTTTTCTACCCGAATTAATTATAGATCTGTCTTACCTGAACAACTTCTTTGTCAAGAAAACGTTCCAGATGGAATCCATAAGCTCGGCGGTTCTCAACATTCAGGAAAGAGATCATCTAGCATCAATAGATCTCTAAGATGCATACTTGCTGCATGTTCCAATCTTGAAAACACATTGGAAATATCTGTGTGTAGCAGTCCGAGACAGCAAGAGGATTAGTTATCTGCAATTCACGTGTCTGCCATTCAGAATAACCTCAGCCCCGAGAGTTTTTATGAAAATTGTGATGGTATTAACCACAAGCCTCAGACTGAGGGGCATATATGTGACATCATATCTGGACGATTGGCTGGTGAGAGCATCTTCGGAACAGATTCTGAATTGTCATATTCAGACAATTATTCAAGTTCTTCAGTCCCACAGCTTCCTGATAAATTGGAAAAAATCACAACTCACCATCTACCACTATCACCTACCTGGGATTCATAATAGACTCAATAGAAATGAAGCTTCGTATTTCAGCAGAAAGGATCAGGAACATAGGCCAATCAGTGAGGCAGTTCGTTTCTCTCAAAGCTTGCTCTGTCAGGTACACCATGAGAATTCTGGACCTTCTCACATCCACCCTGGAAGCATTTTCTTGGGGAAAGGCCCACATCAGGATGCTTTAGTACTACATCCTGCACTCTTGGAACAAGGATCAAGACAGTCTGGACTGCCTTATTAACATTCCCAGGTTACTTAAAGTGGATCTAGGCTGGTGGTTGGAGCCAGAGAGATTCTTTATCGGCAGATCTCTCGAATAAAGCCGTCCTGTGGTTCTGAGCACAGATGCCTCATCGACAGGATGGAGTGCTCATGTCTTGGATACCTGGATACAGAAGACCTAGAGCAAGGAGGAGTCAAGACTATCGTCCAACATGAGAGAGCTGAAGGCCATCAAGTTGGCTCTCTTGCATTTCCAACCCCTGCTTATCCATCAGGGAGTGCAAATCCAGGCAGACAATATTCTTGCAGAGTTTTATATAAAAAAAAAAGCAGGAGGAAACCAGGAGAAAACTGCTACAGAGGGAATGAGCCCAGATAATGAGTTGGGCAGAATCGATTGTTCTTTCCCTCTCTGCAGTCCACATAAAGGACTCTCTAAACTTCAAGGCAGACTGGTTGAGCAGGAAAATTATGCTCCCAGGAGTATGGGAATTGAACCCCAGAATCTTCAATGCCCTGGTGGACAGATGGGGCCTTCCAGAGTTAGACATCATGGCCACTCGATGGAACAAGAAGACTCATCGCTTCTATTCCCTATCAAGGACAGACAGCCATACCTTCCTGGATGGACTATCCATCAGCTGGAGTTGGGAATTCATCTATGTGTTCCCTCCTGTACCTCTGATTCCCAAGGTTCTGGGGAAGATCCAAAATGAGAAGGCCAAAGCCATCGCGATTCTCCCATACGGGCCTTGCAGGGCTTGGTTTCAGATCGCATTAATGCTTCCAAAAGAATTTTGGGAGCTTCCAGCCTGCAAGGATCTCCTTCTTCAATCAGGGATCTTCCATCCAGACCTGACCAGATTGTGTCTAACAGCCTTGAAGATGAAAGGTCACTGTTAATCCAACAAGGTCTTTCGGGTGAAGTAGTGGATATCCTTTTGGAATCCAGGAAGCCTACTACAAGAAAGGTGTATTCCAGAGTATTGAGCCTGTACTCAGGATGGTGTGCAAGATTTAAGATGTCTCCTTCTGAAGTATCATCTTTGCTGAAATTCCTTCAGGAAGGTTTTAACAAAGGCCTAAAACCTAATACCCTGAAGGTACAAATGACGGCCATCAATTCCTATCTGAATGGAGTATTTGCTGGAATCCCGCTGGTTCTTCAAAGCCATCAGAAAGCTGCGTCCCTCCTATCACGACCCTATTCCATCCTGGAACTTACCTCTGGTGCCCAAAAATATTTGTGAACCACCATTTGAGCCAATGGAGGATGCATCACTAAAGTGGGTTTAGTTTAAAACCATCTTCTTAATTGCTATTACGTCAGCTAGAAGAGTTAGCGAGCTACAAGCTCTTTCTAGCAAAGAACCCTACTTAGGATCCTTACGGATGCAGTGATCCTTAGAACCATGCCGGGGTTCTTACCTAAAGTTCTGTCAGAATCCGATCTGAATCAGGAGATCGTTCTTCCAGTGTTATCATTTGAAGAAGGTAACATGTATCTCTTAGATGTGAAGAGGGCGATTATTATCTACCTGAAGAAGACGGAACAATTTAGACTTCAGAATTCAGAAGGGCTTTATCTTCAAATTCAAGGTCCTAACAAAGGGAAGAAAGCAAATAAATCTACCCTAGCCAGAAGGTTAAGAGACACGATCAAGATGTGTTATTCTGTGGAAGGCATTCAGTCTCCATTATGGACCATATCTGTAAAGCAGCCACATGGGCATCACCTACTAATTTCACCAAGAACTACAGGTTGGAGGTCACTGCCGCTCCGAAATCAGCCTTCGGCATGAGTGTTTTCCAAGGAGCTGGTAACCTATAAGTCTTAGCCCTCCCTTATATACTTTTCACTGCTGGGATTGTCCCATTGTGTGCTGCCACGGATGATCAGGAAGTGGAAAATTTACCTTTTCTGAAATTTTTATTTCCTGGAATCCGTGGCAGCACAAGTATACCCACCCAATAAAATATATTCATTGCTGCATAAAATACGAGTGCCAGTGTGTTTTGGGGGGTTACTTATAGGGTGAGAGGGGACCGGCCCTTAATCAGTGCTAATTACATGTCTCTATATTACTGCTTGTGCGTGCTTCTGTTTCAGGTTAATGAGGAAAGCATTTACCCGTTGTGTGCTGCCACGAATTCCAGGAAAGGAAAATTTCAGAAAAGGTAAATTTTCCACATTCATGGTGTGTGTGTGCGTATATATATATATATATATATATATATATATATAGAGAGAGAGAGAGAGAGAGAGAGAGAGAGAGAGAGAGAGAGAGAAAGAGAGAGAGAGAGAGAGAGAGAGAGAGAGAGAGAGAGAGAGAGAGAGATACTTTCAAAGTCGTGGGGTGCAATCCATCAAATATTGAGGTCTCCCAATTCACAATAGATGTATAATCACCAGGGAACCTTTTTACAAAAAATTCTAAAACTTCACTTTTATTGGAGGCTCTTTAATACAATTTCAATTCCACATAACAGCACACATAGTTTCACGAACCGCCACCATTACCATATCCCTACACGGGAGGAAAATTGCAAGTATACCTGCTATTTACATAGGTCACTGGTCACACGAGCCCATATGCAGGTCCTGCGTGTATATAAGTGTCAGTTCATGATGCACTAATACGGAGTAGATTCACAATGGTGGGAGCATTATATCCTATAGCATTGCAGTGCTTGCATTAATAGATGCTCAATTGTCCCGATCCTAGACCCTAAAAATTTCACTGTTCCAGACTGAGATTGTTCTGTATGTAGAATTATTGCATTTATCCTAGGACTCATATATTCTCTGAGGGTGAATAATGTAACTGTGTTATTAATGTAAATACAATCGCCTCTTTATATTGCACATATCACCGCTTCATATTGCACTGTCCGTATATATATTGCAATCACCACTTCATATTGCACTGTCCATATTGTGTATTGCACAAACCATTTAGATTAGTAGCGATTGCAAACTCCCTATGCATAATCACACTCTGTACGGATATTGCTTAATTCATTCAGTATTATTTTATCACAGTGCGTTATAGTCCATATTACTTGTACTGGATAAAATATTAATAGATATGTATCCTTGGAATACTCTGAAGGTCCTACACGTTTCTTTTACCATCAGTCATCAGGGACCATTTGTTGTGGCATCTTATTCCTTTGTCTGTAGTGCCACTATGCAAGCGTATGGCTCTGGTATGGCTGCCATCAGAGCGGCACACTTGTATAGTGGCACTACAGACAAAGGAATAAGATGCCACAACAAATGGTCCCTGATGACTGATGGCAAAGGAAACGCGTAGGACCTTCAGCGGATTCCAAGGATACGTAATTATTAATATTTTATGCAGTACAATAAGTAATATGGACTATAACGCACTGTGATAAAATAATACTGAATTAATTAAGCAATATTCGTACAGAGTGTGATTATGCATAGGGAGTTTGCAATCGCTACTAATCTAAATGGTTTGTGCAATACACAATATGGACAGTGCAATATGAAGTGGTGATTGCAATATATATACGGACAGTGCAATATGAAGCGGTGATATGTGTAATATAAAGAGGTGATTGTATTTACATTAATAATACAGTTACATTATTCACCCTCAGAGAATATATGAGTCCTAGGATAAATGCAATAATTCTACATACAGAACAATCTCAGTCTGGAACAGTGACATTTTTAGGGTCTAGGATCGGGACAATTGAGCGTCTATTAATGCAAGCACTGCAATGCTATAGGATATAATGCTCCCACCATTGTGAATCTACTCCGTATTAGTGCATCATGAACTGACACTTATATACACGCAGGACCTGCATATGGGCTCGTGTGACCAGTGACCTATGTATATAGCAGGTATACTTGCAATTTTCCTCCCGTGTAGGGATATGGTAATGGTGGCGGTTCGTGAAACTATGTGTGCTGTTATGTGGAATTGAAATTGTATTAAAGAGCCTCCAATAAAAGTGAAGTTTTAGAATTTTTTCCAAAAAGGTTCCCTGGTGTTGCTACATCTACATTTAAAATATTTAGAGTTTATTTGATTTTCTTATTTGTTACCTATTAATTGGGTGTATAAAGCACCGATAACACTACAGCTGTGTATACTACATGGAAGGATTAAATACAGATTTACAGTTCATTATAAGGTGAGAGTCGGCTGCCTGCAAGCTGTCTCAAAGAAATGCGCCCATACAATACAATATTGTACAGTATACACAAATGTATAGTATAGATGTATAGTATCAGGAAGGACAGCAGTATTTATACATACAACAATATATTTTTTAGTGAATGCACATTATACATATATATCTGATATATATCATATACACCTCCTGTGTGCTGCTTTGTCATACATATATCATGTACACAATGCCCAAGTATATAACCCTCCTCCTGCAATAAATCCCGTGTCTATACATACCTATATTAACCCTACAGTGTCTGCTCTGCTCTCTCTGCACGGTGGATCTACATGGTGCACAATGACATTCCCCCCCACCTTCCCTATAATAACCCCCTATATAAATCCACCCTGTCAATTCCCTTTCTTTCTTCCCCCCCAAAAAACACAGATTTATGATTAAACACAAAAATATTGGGAGGAGGGGGGCAGTCTACATCCCTTCCACCTCCCTCATGTAGTGTATTAGTCCCCACATAAAAAGGCGGAGGAGATGTGAGAGTGCCATCTGTCCCCATAACGGAGCCCAGGAAAGTGGGGGGAGGGGATAGGAGGAGGTGTGTGTGTGTGGTGGGGGGGGGGGGGGGGTGCAAACTGACTGTGTATTGCAGGTTGGTGACACTGTGACAGCACATGGCGGTGTGTTCAGCTGCTGGTGTTTAAGCCTGTCAATCATTGCCAGCTCTGGAGATATGCTCTGGGTGTTGTGTCTATGTATTGTCACATTGTGACAAGCCTCAAGTCTATTTGGAGGTTCCCTTCATTTAACTCCTTCAGTACCTGCCCAACTGTGTAAACGACTGCAGTGATGACCGTCTTCTGTGCCAAGCATCAAGTAGGGATATAGATGACGTAACGCTGGCATACATGGTGTATATGACGGGGCTGAGAGACGGACAGCTCTAATACCTTCTCTATAGGAAACACAAGGATATAGAGAGAAATAAAGGAATGTTGTAGTCACCTGCACTAGAAAGGGAGAAGGGAGTGGGCACCGACCTGCGGGTATATTTATTTATTTTATCTTTTTTTTTTTTGTGCCACAAATTGAGGTTATGTTTGTTAAATGATTTGCTTTGGTCGCTGTGGAAACCAAGCCTGCAATAGACGAATATATAAAAGTGATGAAGGGATAAGGACACTGCAGGCTTAGTGAATGGAGGAATTTGGGACATCGCCGTCTTTTTGTGTTCCAGATTAATAAATACGTATTCACCGCAGATCATATCATACATGGTTTGCATATCAAATATTATTATCAGGATGACAATGTAAACAGCCAGGACTGAGGCGGCCTAAGCCAGCATTAAAATGGATTCCATGGTATAAGGAGCGTGCACGATTGTGCGCCGTACTGCACTGATTATAGTGTTCATGGTATAAAGATGCCAAGGCAAATTGCACCAGGTATGGACACGGGTTCTTAGTCAGTTACATATAAATTCTGGTAGGACTCAGGTTTGTGTTAGGTCCCTGTAGTGATATCATGTGTAGTCAGTCATATAACATGCAGCGGGATGTCACCTTAAGAGAGGATGCATTGTGTTTTGCAGTATATCTGATGATTATAGTAGATATGCCGTGCAATGCCACATTCAGTAATATCTGCTTATCTGGAGCTGCAGCTGGCGGCATTACCAGGTGATCATAACAGAGGACCAGCCTCTGTACAAGGTCTATTTATGGAGAAAAGACAAGGTATTCCCCCCGCCCTTCCTGATTTCTTCCAGTTGTTTCAGATCTTTGTACAGAATATCAACACGAATACATCAGCATGGCTGGATAGGGCTAGTCACCATGATTCTGGACTTACCTTTTTTATTTTAATAGTGATAAAAGGCTATTTTGTATAAACCATTAACATAGCTAAGACAAATCCAGTATACTGAGACCAATAATACCCATAATACCAGTACACAAAACAAAAATGGTTAGCACCTCCATACAAAATGAAATATGTGCACAGGTATACACTGCTAGTTTAAGTGTGTTACCAATAAGGGACAGATAATACAGCCACATCTTGACCACTACTATTGCCACTGACTAATACTGCCATACTGTTACTAAATAAAATCTACTATACAAAGACCAATATTCCCACATACTGTGATGGTACAGAAGTTGATACCATCTGTATGTGAGCGCTCTACAGACCATATAAGTGATTTAAGTGCAGTTACTTCTAGTGACTTACAGGTGACGTCTTCTTTGATTCGAGTTGCTTACTTTTCCTTACCTTCTCCATACGAACTGGTCCAACATAAAAACTTTTCTCAGCCATGACCTCTTTACAATCTTCCCATCTGTATTGCCCCCCACAGTAATAGTGGCCATTTTGTGCCTCCATATAGGATTAGGACCGCCTGTGCTTCAATAGAGTAGTTAGGCCCCCATATAATATTAGGCCATCATAATGCCCCATAGAATATAAGGCCCTCATATTGCCCCTAGATAGTATTTGACCCCCCCCCCCCCGCCCCCTCTGTGCCCAATATAGTATAAGGCCCAATATGTGCCCTCATGAAACTCCTGCTTATCTGGGGGTATGTGTCCAGAATCCACAGGCAGGCCCCCAATACCCTGTGGGGGCTATTGTCATGCACCTGCCACTGCCATTGTCTTCTTCCAATAGTGCATCCTGCTGCCATCTCCTAAAGTGGTTGTCTGGTAAAAGACAACTTATTCTCTATCCACAGGAGAGGGTATGAGTGTCTGATCAATGGGGGGTCTGACCATTGGGACTCCCCTCTCTTTCCAAAATGCATCCCCCAGCTCTTAGAGAGAGAGCATGTTCTACAGACATCACATACTCCATTTCTTTCTATGGGAGCACCGAAGATACCTGAGTACAGCACTTAGTCTTCTTTGGTGCCACCATAAAAAATGAATGGAGCACATGTCGTCTGCAGCATAAGGCCTCTCTGAAAGCTGGGGCCCTGTTCTGGAGAAAACTGTCCTGTGGATAGGGGATAAATTGTCTTTCACTGGAAACCCTTTTAACCTGGTTAGTGGCTCACACCTAACAATTACATGATGTAAATGAAATTATGATTCATCAGACCTGGCCACCTTTATACATTGCTCCATGGTCCAGTTCTGATACTCATGTTCCCATTGTAGACCCTTGTTGCAGTGGACTATGTAGCCGACAAATCTTCTGCTACGTAGTCCCAGACACATGCTTGATAATATGTAATACCTATCATAGCTAGGAGGAACATTTGCTGCAACTTGCTGTACAGTGGATTCTCTGTGGGATCAGACTAGATGGCATAGCCCCCCCGATCAATCATGCATCAATGAACTTTGGTGCCCATGTTTCTGTAGCCAATTCACCAGTTTTTCTTCCTTAGTACTAACACCTGCATACAGTGAACACCTCAGAAGACCTTAATTTTTAGAGATACTCGTATCCAGTCACCTAGGCAACCCCTGCTTTACCACTGCTTTATTTAAGGTAATGGGGCTGTGTTGTAGTCACCTTGTTCAGCAAGGGGATTAGAGCATCACTATGCAGTGAAAATTTGAGCTGCAGTGCTTAGAGCATTACTGTAATTTAAATTACAGAATGTATTTTATGGCATGTATGAAAAACATGTCAAAAGTTAACCCCTGCCCACCCCAGGACGTATGCATATGTCCAAGTTGCTATGTAGTTAGCGCAACTGGACATATGCATATTTCCTAGCGAACTCCTGCTCAGCGTGATGCGCTGCAGGAGATCCCCAGTGGAACCTGGCTGTCAATCACAGCCAGGGTCCCGCCCAAACTGCCAAGACCAGGATTGCGCCGTTCGCAGCAGCATTAACCCCATAGATGCCGTGATTGTCCATGTTGGTTCCCATGGCAGCAGGAGGCCAGGTGATGGCCTCCTGTCTGCTTAGTACGGCATCCTGTGAGGTTCAGCCATAGGCTGGAATGCACAGGTTGCATGTCAGTGTACACTGACAGTTATACTGTGCTGCATTAAAGATGTGTTGAAAAGTAAAATATAAAAAGGTTTTTAATAAATTAATAAAGTGTAAAAAAAATAAATAAATACCCCTTTCCCAATAAAACCATATATTATCACCCCCCCCCCCCAAAAAAAAGGCAAAATAAAACCTATACATAATAGGCATTGCTAAGTCCATAATGACTTGTACAATACATTAATAATTGTATCTATACTGCACGGTGAACGCCATAGAACAAAAAAAAAAAAAACGCAATTCCAAAAGTGGAATAAAAAAGATCAAAATGTAGCATGAATCACAAAAATCGTACCAATAATAAGTACAGCTTGTCCTGCAAAGAATAAGCCCTCACACAATGGCATTGGACAAAAAATTTAAAAGTTATAGCTGTCAGAACAAGGGGAAAAAAGGATTTTGTTGAGAAAAGGGAAAAAGATAACATAAAAAAGCTATATAAATTTGGTATCGCCATAATTGTACTGACTGTAACACTCACGGTTCAGAAGACAGGAACACTGGTTTATGTGGATCCGCTGGACCTGTGTGGCAGATGACTCCGACCTTACCAGGGAGCGGAGTCTAAGGTGCCGCTGGTTTTCACCAGAGCCCACCACAAAGCGGCAGGTGGCACCCAGGTCGCTACCCATGGCACGGCTCAACCACACCGGGGCACAGGAGGGATAAGGCAGCTTGTAGTCTGGATAGCAGAAGGTCAGGGCAGGCTGCACAGTAGCGCAGTCAAGACGTAGCAGGAGTTCAGTAGGCAGGCGGCAGAGGAGCAAGGTCAAAGTCACAAAGCAAGGGATCAGATACACGGCAAGGCAATACTGAGGAAAGCTTTCTCTAAGGCCCATGGCAACAAAGATCTGGCAGGGGAGGGAGGAGGGTGGAGGGATTTATAAATGAGCGTACCCTTTAAATTTTAAAGCTCCGGCGCGCGCACCCTAGGGGACGGGGACACGCACTCCGGAGCAGAGAGGCAGAGGCAGGAGAAACACCCGGAGAGTGATGGACTGGGGCTCACATGCGGGCGTGTCCCACGATGCGAGTTTCAGCCCCATCAGCAGGTAAGGGGACCATGCGCTCATGACCAGCGTGTGCGGCCGGAGTGCATAACGTAACACTGACCCACAGAATATAAATAACATATAAACAGCAGTGTGAAAGGAGCATTAGGGTGGATTACCCCTTAAAGTTGGTACTCCAGTGGAAAACTATTTTTTTTAAATCAACTGGTACCAGAAAGTTAAACAACTGACTTTGGTGTACTCAGGACTGGACACAGGACACAAAACATAGACCCAGGGACTGGTGTCACTGCACCATCTTTTAACCCTCAGGACCACTCACCACCCTTATGAGAGGAGGATTCTATGCAGGTCATCAGTTACTCTGTGGCTTTGCCTACTCCACTATCTCTCTTTGGCTGATTACAGTAACAATGACTTTGCATTCTTTTTGGGACAGTCCGGCTTACTTTTATTGGGCCCCATCCATGGTGTTCTACACAGGTAGCTCAGTTACCTCTTTCTCCCCCTTTAAAATAAACTCTACTTTCTTTGTTTTTTGACTGCAAGGTGCACCCGGGAAGGTTGTTTTGCTTCACCATGGTCTCATAGACAAACAAATCCTTGTTAGAGTCACTTAGTATAAAAATATCCCTTGCAATCATGCGGCAATTGTTGTCAAGCCTCTAATATAGGTTTCCGATGCTCAGCTCTGTGCAGTGGGGTCTTCTAGTTTAACTGGGTCTCATAAGAAGAGCACCCCTGGGTTGGCGAAATCACCACCAGTAGCGGGGTATAAGAGGAGTGTCACGATGCCGGCTGGCGGGTAGTGGATCCTCTGTGCCAGAGAGGGATTGGCGTGGACCGTGCTAGTGGATCGGTTCTAAGTCACTACTGGTTTTCACCAGAGCCCGCCGCAAAGCGGGATGGTCTTGCTGCGGCGGTAGTGACCAGGTCGTATCCACTAGCAACGGCTCAACCTCTCTGGCTGCTGAAGATAGGCGCGGTACAAGGGAGTAGACAGAAGCAAGGTCGGACGTAGCAGAAGGTCGGGGCAGGCAGCAAGGATCGTAGTCAGGGGCAACGGCAGGAGGTCTGGAACACAGGCTAGGAACATACAAGGAACGCTTTCACTGGCACAATGGCAACAAGATCCGGCCGGGAAGTGCAGGGGAAGTGAGGTGATTTAGGGAAGTGCACAGGTGAAGACACTAATTGGAATCACTGCGCCAATCAGCGGCGCAGTGGCCCTTTAAATCGCAAAGACCCGGCGCGCGCGCGCCCTAGGGAGCGGGGCCGCGCGCGCCGGGACAGGACCGAGGGAGAGCGAGTCAGGTACGGGAGCCGGGGTGCGCATCGCGAGCGGGCGCTACCCGCATCGCGAATCGCATCCCGGCTGGAAGCAGAATCGCAGCGCCCCGGGTCAGTGGATCTGACCGGAGCGCTGCAGCGGAGAGAGTGTAGCGAGCGCTCCGGGGAGGAGCGGGGACCCGGAGCGCTCGGCGTAACAGTACCCCCCCCCTTGGGTCTCCCCCTCTTTTTAGGGCCTGAGAACCTGAGGAGCAGACTTTTATCTAGGATGTTGTCCTCAGGTTCCCAGGATCTCTCTTCAGGACCACAACCCTCCCAGTCCACTAGAAAAAAAGTTCTCCCTCTGACCTTTTTAGAGGCTAAGATCTCTTTGACAGAGAAGATGTCCGAGGAGCCGGAAACAGGAGTGGGAGGAACAGATTTGGGAGAAAAACGGTTGAGGATGAGTGGTTTAAGAAGAGAGACGTGAAAGGCATTAGGGATACGAAGAGAAGGAGGAAGAAGAAGTTTGTAAGAGACAGGATTAATTTGACACAAAATTTTGAAAGGACCAAGATAGCGTGGTCCCAACTTGTAGCTAGGGACACGGAAGCGGACATATTTAGCGGAGAGCCATACCTTGTCTCCAGGGGAAAAAACGGGAGGAGCTCTTCTTTTCTTATCCGCGAACCTCTTCATGCGTGATGAAGCCTGTAGGAGAGAATTTTGGGTCTCTCTCCATATAATGGAAAGGTCACGAGAAATTTCATCCACAGCGGGCAGACCAGAGGGCAAGGGGGTAGGGAGGGGGGGAAGAGGGTGACGGCCGTACACCACGAAAAATGGGGATTTGGAGGAAGATTCAGAGACTCTGAAGTTATACGAGAATTCGGCCCATGGAAGGAGATCTGCCCAGTCATCCTGGCGGGAGGAAACAAAATGTCGCAAATAATCACCCAAGACTTGGTTAATTCTTTCTACTTGTCCATTGGACTGGGGATGATATGCAGAAGAAAAATTTAATTTAATCTTGAGTTGTTTACAGAGAGCCCTCCAGAATTTAGACACGAATTGGACGCCTCTATCCGAGACGATCTGCGTAGGCAATCCGTGAAGACGAAAAATGTGTACAAAAAATTGTTTAGCCAACTGAGGCGCTGAAGGAAGACCAGGAAGAGGGATGAAATGTGCCATTTTGGAGAATCGATCAACGACCACCCAAATAACAGTGTTGCCACGGGAAGGGGGTAAATCAGTAATAAAATCCATACCAATCAGAGACCAAGGCTGTTCGGGGACAGGCAGGGGATGAAGAAAACCAGCGGGCTTCTGGCGAGGAGTCTTATCCCGGGCACAGATAGTGCAGGCTCGCACAAAGTCCACAACATCCGTCTCCAGAGTCGGCCACCAATAGAAGCGGGAGATGAGTTGCACAGATTTCTTGATGCCCACATGACCTGCGAGATGGGAGGAGTGACCCCATTTGAGGATTCCGAGGCGTTGGCGTGGAGAAACAAAGGTCTTTCCTGGAGGAGTTTGCCTGATGGAGGCTGGAGAAGTGGAGATCAGGCAGTCAGGTGGAATGATGTGTTGCGGAGAGAGTTCAACTTCTGAGGCATCCGAGGAACGAGAGAGAGCATCGGCCCTAATGTTCTTATCGGCAGGACGAAAGTGAATCTCAAAATTAAATCGGGCAAAGAACAGAGACCACCGGGCCTGGCGAGGATTCAGCCGTTGGGCAGACTGGAGGTAGGAGAGGTTCTTGTGGTCGGTGTAAATAATAACTGGAAATCTTGATCCCTCCAGCAGATGCCTCCATTCCTCAAGTGCTAATTTAATGGCTAGAAGCTCTCGATCCCCGATGGAGTAGTTCCTCTCCGCCGGAGAGAAGGTCCTAGAAAAAAAACCACAAGTGACAGCATGCCCGGAAGAATTTTTTTGTAAAAGAACAGCTCCAGCTCCCACTGAGGAGGCATCAACCTCCAATAGGAAGGGTTTGGAAGGGTCAGGTCTGGAGAGCACGGGAGCCGAAGAAAAGGCAGACTTGAGTCGTTTAAAGGCGTCTTCCGCTTGAGGAGGCCACGACTTGGGATCGGCATTTTTTTTGGTTAAAGCCACGATAGGAGCCACAACGGTAGAAAAATGTGGAATAAATTGCCTGTAATAATTGGCGAACCCCAAAAAGCGTTGGATAGCACGGAGTCCGGAGGGGCGTGGCCAATCTAAGACGGCAGAGAGTTTGTCTGGATCCATTTGTAGTCCCTGGCCAGAGACCAAATATCCTAGAAAAGGAAGAGATTGGCATTCAAACAGACATTTCTCAATTTTGGCATAGAGTTGATTGTCACGAAGTCTCTGAAGAACCATACGGACATGCTGGCGGTGTTCTTCTAGATTGGCAGAAAAAATTAGGATATCGTCCAGATATACAACAACACAGGAGTATAGCAGATCACGAAAAATTTCATTGACAAAGTCTTGGAAGACAGCAGGGGCGTTGCACAGGCCAAAGGGCATGACCAGATACTCAAAGTGTCCATCTCTGGTGTTAAACGCCGTTTTCCACTCATCCCCCTCTCTGATGCGGATGAGGTTATAGGCGCCTCTTAAGTCCAATTTAGTAAAGATGTGGGCACCTTGGAGGCGATCAAAGAGTTCAGAGATGAGGGGTAGGGGGTAGCGGTTCTTAACCGTGATTTTATTAAGACCGCGGTAGTCAATGCAAGGACGTAGGGAGCCATCTTTTTTGGACACAAAGAAAAATCCAGCTCCGGCAGGAGAGGAGGATTTACGGATAAAGCCCTTTTTTAAATTTTCCTGGACATACTCAGACATGGCAAGAGTCTCTGGGGCAGAGAGAGAATAAATTCTGCCCCGGGGTGGAGTAGTACCCGGGGGGAGGTCGATAGGGCAATCATAAGGCCTGTGAGGAGGTAGAGTCTCAGCTTGTTTTTTGCAGAAAACATCCGCGAAGTCCATATAGGCCTTAGGGAGACCGGTTACTGAGGGAACCACAGAGTCACGGCAAGGGTTACTGGGAACCGGTCTTAGACAGTCCTTGGAACAAGAGGGCCCCCAACTCTTGATCTCCCCAGTGGACCAATCCAGGGTTGGGGAATGAAGTTGAAGCCAGGGAAGTCCAAGGAGAATTTCCGAGGTGCAATTGGGGAGGACCAAAAGTTCAATCCTCTCGTGATGAGATCCGATGCTCATTAGAAGGGGCTCCGTGCGGAAGCGTATGGTACAGTCCAATCTTTCATTGTTTACACAATTGATGTAAAGGGGTCTGGCGAGACTGGTCACTGGGATGTTGAACCTGTTGACGAGAGAGGCCAAAATAAAATTTCCTGCAGATCCAGAGTCCAAGAAGGCCACGGTAGAGAAGGAGAAGGCAGAGGCAGACATCCGCACAGGCACAGTAAGACGTGGAGAAGCAGAGTAGACATCAAGGACTGTCTCACCTTTGTGCGGAGTCAGCGTACGTCTTTCCAGGCGGGGAGGACGGATAGGACAATCCCTCAGGAAGTGTTCGGTACTAGCACAGTACAGGCAGAGGTTCTCCATGCGGCGTCGTGTCCTCTCTTGAGGTGTCAGGCGAGACCGGTCGACCTGCATAGCCTCCACGGCGGGAGGCACAGGAACAGATTGCAGGGGACCAGAGGAGAGAGGAGCCGAGGAGAAGAAACGCCTCGTGCGAACAGAGTCCATATCTTGGCGGAGCTCCTGACGCCTTTCGGAAAAACGCATGTCAATGCGAGTGGCTAGGTGAATAAGTTCATGTAGATTAGCAGGAATTTCTCGTGCGGCCAGAACATCTTTAATGTTGCTGGATAGGCCTTTTTTAAAGGTCGCGCAGAGGGCCTCATTATTCCAGGACAATTCTGAAGCAAGAGTACGGAATTGTACGGCATACTCGCCAACGGAAGAATTACCCTGGACCAGGTTCAACAGGGCAGTCTCAGCAGAAGAGGCTCGGGCAGGTTCCTCAAAGACACTTCGGATTTCCGAGAAGAAGGAGTGTACAGAGGCAGTGACGGGGTCATTGCGGTCCCAGAGCGGTGTGGCCCATGACAGGGCTTTTCCGGACAGAAGGCTGACTACGAAAGCCACCTTAGACCTTTCAGTGGGAAACAGGTCCGACATCATCTCCAGATGCAGGGAACATTGGGAAAGAAAGCCACGGCAAAACTTAGAGTCCCCATCAAATTTATCCGGCAAGGATAGGCGTAGCCCAGGAGCGGCCACTCGCTGCGGAGGAGGTGCAGGAGCTGGCGGAGGAGATGACTGCTGAAGCTGTGGTAGTAACTGTTGTAGCATAACGGTCAGTTGAGACAGCTGTTGGCCTTGTTGCGCTAACTGTTGTGACTGCTGGGCGACCACCGTGGTGAGGTCAGCGACAACTGGCAGAGGAACTTCAGCGGGATCCATGGCCGGATCTACTGTCACGATGCCGGCTGGCGGGTAGTGGATCCTCTGTGCCAGAGAGGGATTGGCGTGGACCGTGCTAGTGGATCGGTTCTAAGTCACTACTGGTTTTCACCAGAGCCCGCCGCAAAGCGGGATGGTCTTGCTGCGGCGGTAGTGACCAGGTCGTATCCACTAGCAACGGCTCAACCTCTCTGGCTGCTGAAGATAGGCGCGGTACAAGGGAGTAGACAGAAGCAAGGTCGGACGTAGCAGAAGGTCGGGGCAGGCAGCAAGGATCGTAGTCAGGGGCAACGGCAGGAGGTCTGGAACACAGGCTAGGAACATACAAGGAACGCTTTCACTGGCACAATGGCAACAAGATCCGGCCGGGAAGTGCAGGGGAAGTGAGGTGATATAGGGAAGTGCACAGGTGAAGACACTAATTGGAATCACTGCGCCAATCAGCGGCGCAGTGGCCCTTTAAATCGCAAAGACCCGGCGCGCGCGCGCCCTAGGGAGCGGGGCCGCGCGCGCCGGGACAGGACCGAGGGAGAGCGAGTCAGGTACGGGAGCCGGGGTGCGCATCGCGAGCGGGCGCTACCCGCATCGCGAATCGCATCCCGGCTGGAAGCAGAATCGCAGCGCCCCGGGTCAGTGGATCTGACCGGAGCGCTGCAGCGGAGAGAGTGTAGCGAGCGCTCCGGGGAGGAGCGGGGACCCGGAGCGCTCGGCGTAACAAGGAGTATCTGGGCTGATGCGGACCAGTTTTCCACAGCTGTTCCCTCCCCATTTTTTTTCCGCTCTGCACAGTGACCATGTACAGAGTCCCTTGTCTCTTTCATGAAATCATTAAGGATTGAGGTGACTTCTAAAAAATCTGTGGTCAAGGAGGAAGGCTGTGTGGTAGAGGGTGAGATGAGGGCAGATGGAATGGCCCTAGGGGCAGATGGCATTAACCCCTTCTGTTTGTGACGCCAGGGCGTGGTTAATCCTCAATACCACCCGAAGGTATACCACTAGATCCTGGGCAGGCACAGGCAGGCAGGCACAGGGGCAATAATGTCAAGTTACGGAACAACGGTAGCTTTACTGAGTTAGACAGGTGGAATAGTCTATACAGCTTAGCCAGGCCCACGGAGGTGACCAGTGACTTCAGAGACCTTAGGGCTTGCTGGGACTTGCAGTGGACTGGGACAATTTTGATGCAGGCCATGCTGACTGAAGACAATTTGACTTTGACTGAGACTGACTATGCACCGTTTGTTGCTTACCAGGCTCTGACTGGGACCTGGGGGTTGTGGACTTGTAGACTTGTGGCTCTGTGGTTGACTTGAGGCCTCCTCTGGACTCCAGACACACACTTTGGACTTGACTGCACTGGACCTCAGCAAAGACTTAACTGGAAATCAAGAGAGCGAGCTAGCTCCTCCCAAGGCTTATATGGGGGAGACTAGGAGGGGTCCCATAGGTCACCCTAAGGTCACATGGTCACTGATACCTCACTGGGTTACAATCACATAACATTGGTTAATCACATGTCAACGGTTCTTAACCCCTTAAGGACGCAGGGTTTTTCAGTTTTTGCATTTTTGTTTTTTCCTCCTTACCTTTTAAAAATCATAACCCTTTCAATTTTCCACCTAAAAATCCATATTATGCCTTATTTTTTGCATCACCAATTCTACTTTGCAGTGAAATTAGTCATTTTACCCAAAAATCCACAGCAGAACGGAAAAAAAAATCATTGTGCGACAAAATAGAAGAAAAAACGCCATTTTGTAAATTTTGGGGGCTTCCGTTTCTATGCGGTGCATGTTTCGGTAGAAAAGACACCTTATCATTATTCTGTAGGTCCATACGGTTAAAATGATACCCTACTTATATAGGTTTGATTTTGTTGTACTTCTGGAAAAAATCATAACTACATGCAGGAAAATTTATATGTTTAAAAATGTCCTCTTCTGACCCCTATAACTTTTTTATTTTTCCACGTACAGGGCGGTTTTTTTGTGCCGTGATCTGAAGTTTTTATCAGTAAAATTTTTGTTTTGATCTGACTTTTTGATCACTTTTTATCGTTTTTTAATGGTATTAAAAGTGACTAAAAATACGCTTTTTTGGACTTTGTAATTTTTTTACGTGTACGCCATTGACCGTGCGGTTTAATTAACGATATATTTTTATAGTTTGGAGATTTACACACGCCGCCATACCACATATGTTTATTTTTATTTACACTGTTTTATTTTTTTAATGGGAAAAGGGGAGTGATTCAAACTTTTATTAGGGAAGGGGTTAAATGATCTTAATTAACCTTTTTTCTTAACTTTTTTTTTGCAATGTTATAGCTCCCATAGGGACCTATAACACTGCACACACTGATCTTTTACACAGATCACAGGCGTGTATTAACACGCCTGTGATCAGTGTTATCGGCGCTTGACTGCTCCTGCCTGGATCTCAGGCACGGAGCAGTCATTCGTCTTTTGGACACCGAGGAGGCAGGTAAGGTCCGTCCCGGTGTCCTGTAAGCTGTTCGGGACGGCGCAATTTCACCGCGGCGGTCCCGAACAGCCCGACTAAGCAGCTGGGATAGTTTCACTTTCGCTTCAGACGCGACGGTCAGCTTTGATCGCCGCTTCTGAAGGGTTAATACAGGGCATCACTGCAATCAGTGATTTCCTGTATTAGCCGCGGGTCCTGGCTGTCGATGGCCGCCGGGACCGACCCTATATGACGCGGGGCCTGAGATCCAGGCAGGAGCAGTCAAGCGCCGATAACACTGATCACAGGCGTGTTAATACACGCCAGTGATCTGTGTAAAAGATCAGTGTGTGCAGTGTTATAGGTCCCTATGGGAGCTATAACACTGCAAAAAAAAAGTAAAAAAAAAAAAAAAAAAGGGTTAATAAAGGTCATTTAACCCCTTTCCTTTTAAAAGTTTGAATCACCCCCATTTTCCCATTAAAAAAATAAAACAGTGTAAATAAAAATAAACATATGTGATATCGCCGCGTGTGTAAATGTCCGAACTATAAAAATATATTGTTAATTAAACCGCACGGTCAATGGCGTACACGTAAAAAAATTCCAAAGTCCAAAAAAGCATATTTTTGGTCACCTTTTATACCATTAAAAAATGTATAAATAAAAATGTATAAAAAATGATCAAAAAGTCAGATAACGGCGCAAAAAATGAGCTCCATATCGCCCTGTATGTGGAAGTTATAGGGGTCAGAAGATGACATTTTTAAACGTATACATTTTCCTGCATGTAAATATACATCCTTCGTCGTTAAGGAGTTAAAGACATAACATTTTTATATACAATGGCACTGGCAGGCTTACTTATTTCTATTGGTTACTAGTGGCACTGGCAGGCTTACTTATTTCTATTGGTTACTAGTGGCACTGGCAGGCTTACTTATTTCTATTGGTTACTAGTGGCACTGGCAGGCTTACTTATTTCTATTGGTTACTAGTGGCACTGGCAGGCGTACTTATTTCTATTGGTTACTAGTGTCACTGGTAGGCTTACTTATTTCTATTGGTTACTAGTGGCACTGGCAGGTTTACTTATTTCTATTGGTTGCTAGTGTCACTGGCAGGCTTACTTATTTCTATTGGTTACTAGTGTCACTGGTAGGCTTACTTATTTCTATTGGTTACTAGTGTCACTGGTAGGCTTACTTATTTCTATTGGTTACTAGTGGCACTGGCAGGTTTACTTATTTCTATTGGTTACTAGTGGCACTGGCAGGCTTACTTATTTCTATTGGTTACTAGTGGCACTGGCAGGCTTACTTATTTCTATTGGTTACTAGTGTCACTGGCAGGCTTACTTATTTCTATTGGTTACTAGTGGCACTGGCAGGCTTACTTATTTCTATTGGTTACTAGTGGCACTGGCAGGCTTACTTATTTCTATTGGTTACTAGTGTCACTGGCAGGCTTACTTATTTCTATTGGTTACTAGTGTCACTGGCAGGCTTACTTATTTCTATTGGTTACTAGTGGCACTGGCAGGCTTACTTATTTCTATTGGTTACTAGTGGCACTGGCAGGCTTACTTATTTCTATTGGTTACTAGTGTCACTGGCAGGCTTACTCATTTCTATTGGTTACTAGTGTCACTGGCAGGCTTACTTATTTCTATTGGTTACTAGTGTCACTGGCAGGCTTTCTTATTTCTATTGGTTACTAGTGGCACTGGCAGGCTTACTTATTTCTATTGGTTGCTAGTGGCACTGGCAGGCTTACTTATTTCTATTGGTTACTAGTGGCACTGGCAGGCTTACTTATTTCTATTGGTTACTAGTGTCACTGGTAGGCTTACTTATTTCTATTGGTTACTAGTGGCACTGGCAGGCTTACTTATTTCTATTGGTTACTAGTGGCACTGGCAGGCTTACTTATTTCTATTGGTTACTAGTGGCACTGGCAGGCGTACTTATTTCTATTGGTTACTAGTGGCACTGGCAGGCTTACTTATTTCTATTGGTTACTAGTGGCACTGGCAGGCTTACTTATTTCTATTGGTTACTAGTGGCACTGGCAGGCTTACTTATTTCTATTGGTTACTAGTGGCACTGGCAGGCTTACTTATTTCTATTGGTTGCTAGTGTCACTGGTAGGCTTACTTATTTCTATTGGTTACTAGTGGCACTGGCAGGCTTACTTATTTCTATTGGTTACTAGTGGCACTGGCAGGCTTACTTATTTCTATTGGTTACTAGTGGCACTGGCAGGCTTACTTATTTCTATTGGTTACTAGTGGCACTGGCAGGCTTACTTATTTCTATTGGTTACTAGTGGCACTGGCAGGCTTACTTATTTCTATTGGTTACTAGTGGCACTGGCAGGCTTACTTATTTCTATTGGTTACTAGTGTCACTGGCAGGCGTACTTATTTCTATTGGTTACTAGTGTCACTGGCAGGCTTACTTATTTCTATTGGTTACTAGTGGCACTGGCAGGCTTACTTATTTCTATTGGTTACTAGTGGCACTGGCAGGCTTACTTATTTCTATTGGTTACTAGTGGCACTGGCAGGCTTACTTATTTCTATTGGTTACTAGTGGCACTGGCAGGCTTACTTATTTCTATTGGTTGCTAGTGTCACTGGTAGGCTTACTTATTTCTATTGGTTACTAGTGGCACTGGCAGGCTTACTTATTTCTATTGGTTACTAGTGGCACTGGCAGGCTTACTTATTTCTATTGGTTACTAGTGGCACTGGCAGGCGTACTTATTTCTATTGGTTACTAGTGGCACTGGCAGGCTTACTTATTTCTATTGGTTACTAGTGGCACTGGCAGGCGTACTTATTTCTATTGGTTACTAGTGGCACTGGCAGGCTTACTTATTTCTATTGGTTACTAGTGGCACTGGCAGGCTTACTTATTTCTATTGGTTACTAGTGGCACTGGCAGGCTTACTTATTTCTATTGGTTACTAGTGTCACTGGCAGGCGTACTTATTTCTATTGGTTACTAGTGGTACTGGCAGGCTTACTTATTTCTATTGGTTACTAGTGTCACTGGCAGGCGTACTTATTTCTATTGGTTACTAGTGGCACTGGCAGGCTTACTTATTTCTATTGGTTACTAGTGGCACTGGCAGGCTTACTTATTTCTATTGGTTACTAGTGGCACTGGCAGGCTTACTTATTTCTATTGGTTACTAGTGTCACTGGCAGGCGTACTTATTTCTATTGGTTACTAGTGGCACTGGCAGGCTTACTTATTTCTATTGGTTACTAGTGTCACTGGCAGGCGTACTTATTTCTATTGGTTACTAGTGGCACTGGCAGGCTTACTTATTTCTATTGGTTACTAGTGTCACTGGCAGGCTTACTTATTTCTATTGGTTACTAGTGTCACTGGCAGGCTTACTTATTTCTATTGGTTACTAGTGGCACTGGTAGGCTTACTTATTTCTATTGGTTACTAGTGTCACTGGCAGGCTTACTTATTTCTATTGGTTACTAGTGTCACTGGCAGGCTTACTTATTTCTATTGGTTACTAGTGTCACTGGCAGGCTTACTTATTTCTATTGGTTACTAGTGGCACTGGCAGGCTTACTTATTTCTATTGGTTGCTAGTGTCACTGGTAGGCTTACTTATTTCTATTGGTTACTAGTGGCACTGGCAGGCTTACTTATTTCTATTGGTTACTAGTGGCACTGGCAGGCTTACTTATTTCTATTGGTTACTAGTGGCACTGGCAGGCGTACTTATTTCTATTGGTTACTAGTGGCACTGGCAGGCTTACTTATTTCTATTGGTTACTAGTGGCACTGGCAGGCGTACTTATTTCTATTGGTTACTAGTGGCACTGGCAGGCTTACTTATTTCTATTGGTTACTAGTGGCACTGGCAGGCTTACTTATTTCTATTGGTTACTAGTGGCACTGGCAGGCTTACTTATTTCTATTGGTTACTAGTGTCACTGGCAGGCGTACTTATTTCTATTGGTTACTAGTGGTACTGGCAGGCTTACTTATTTCTATTGGTTACTAGTGTCACTGGCAGGCGTACTTATTTCTATTGGTTACTAGTGGCACTGGCAGGCTTACTTATTTCTATTGGTTACTAGTGGCACTGGCAGGCTTACTTATTTCTATTGGTTACTAGTGGCACTGGCAGGCTTACTTATTTCTATTGGTTACTAGTGTCACTGGCAGGCGTACTTATTTCTATTGGTTACTAGTGGCACTGGCAGGCTTACTTATTTCTATTGGTTACTAGTGTCACTGGCAGGCGTACTTATTTCTATTGGTTACTAGTGGCACTGGCAGGCTTACTTATTTCTATTGGTTACTAGTGTCACTGGCAGGCTTACTTATTTCTATTGGTTACTAGTGTCACTGGCAGGCTTACTTATTTCTATTGGTTACTAGTGGCACTGGCAGGCTTACTTATTTCTATTGGTTACTAGTGGCACTGGCAGGCTTACTTATTTCTATTGGTTACTAGTGGCACTGGCAGGCGTACTTATTTCTATTGGTTACTAGTGTCACTGGCAGGCTTACTTATTTCTATTGGTTGCTAGTGGCACTGGCAGGCTTACTTATTTCTATTGGTTACTAGTGGCACTGGCAGGCTTACTTATTTCTATTGGTTACTAGTGTCACTGCCAGGCTTACTTATTTCTATTGGTTACTAGTGTCACTGCCAGGCTTACTTATTTCTATTGGTTACTAGTGGCACTGGCAGGCTTACTTATTTCTATTGGTTACTAGTGGCACTGGCAGGCTTACTTATTTCTATTGGTTACTAGTGTCACTGGCAGCCTTACTTATTTCTATTGGTTACTAGTGGCACTGGCAGGCTTACTTATTTCTATTGGTTACTAGTGTCACTGGCAGGCTTACTTATTTCTATTGGTTACTAGTGGCACTGGCAGGCTTACTTATTTCTATTGGTTACTAGTAACACTGGCAGGCGTACTTATTTCTATTGGTTACTAGTGTCACTGGCAGGCTTACTTATTTCTATTGGTTACTAGTGTCACTGCCAGGCTTACTTATTTCTATTGGTTACTAGTGTCACTGCCAGGCTTACTTATTTCTATTGGTTACTAGTGGCACTGGCAGGCTTACTTATTTCTATTGGTTACTAGTGACACTGGCAGGCGTACTTATTTCTATTGGTTACTAGTGTCACTGGCAGGCTTACTTATTTCTATTGCTTACTAGTGGCACTGGCAGGCTCACTTATTTCTATTGGTTACTAGTGTCACTGGCAGGCTTACTTATTTCTATTGGTTACTAGTGGCACTGGCAGGCTTACTTATTTCTATTGGTTACTAGTGGCACTGGCAGGCTTACTTATTTCTATTGGTTACTAGTGGCACTGGCAGGCTTACTTATTTCTATTGGTTACTAGTGGCACTGGCAGGCTTACTTATTTCTATTGGTTACTAGTGGCACTGGCAGGCTTACTTATTTCTATTGGTTGCTAGTGTCACTGGTAGGCTTACTTATTTCTATTGGTTACTAGTGGCACTGGCAGGCTTACTTATTTCTATTGGTTACTAGTGGCACTGGCAGGCTTACTTATTTCTATTGGTTACTAGTGGCACTGGCAGGCTTACTTATTTCTATTGGTTACTAGTGGCACTGGCAGGCTTACTTATTTCTATTGGTTGCTAGTGGCACTGGCAGGCTTACTTATTTCTATTGGTTACTAGTGGCACTGGCAGGCTTACTTATTTCTATTGGTTACTAGTGGCACTGGCAGGCTTACTTATTTCTATTGGTTACTAGTGGCACTGGCAGGCTTACTTATTTCTATTGGTTACTAGTGGCACTGGCAGGCTTACTTATTTCTATTGTTACTAGTGTCACTGGCAGGCTTACTTATTTCTATTGGTTGCTAGTGGCACTGGCAGGCTTACTTATTTCTATTGGTTACTAGTGGCACTGGCAGGCTTACTTATTTCTATTGGTTACTAGTGGCACTGGCAGGCTTACTTATTTCTATTGGTTACTAGTGGCACTGGCAGGCTTACTTATTTCTATTGGTTGCTAGTGGCACTGGCAGGCTTACTTATTTCTATTGGTTACTAGTGGCACTGGCAGGCTTACTTATTTCTATTGGTTGCTAGTGGCACTGGCAGGCTTACTTATTTCTATTGGTTACTAGTGTCACTGGCAGGCTTACTTATTTCTATTGGTTACTAGTGGCACTGGCAGGCTTACTTATTTCTATTGGTTACTAGTGGCACTGGCAGGCGTACTTATTTCTATTGGTTACTAGTGTCACTGGCAGGCTTACTTATTTCTATTGGTTACTAGTGTCACTTGCAGGCTTACTTATTTCTATTGGTTACTAGTGGCACTGGCAGGCTTACTTATTTCTATTGGTTACTAGTGGCACTGGCAGGCTTACTTATTTCTATTGGTTACTAGTGTCACTGGCAGGCTTACTTATTTCTATTGGTTACTAGTGGCACTGGCAGGCTTACTTATTTCTATTGGTTACTAGTGGCACTGGCAGGCTTACTTATTTCTATTGGTTGCTAGTGGCACTGGCAGGCTTACTTATTTCTATTGGTTGCTAGTGGCACTGGCAGGCTTACTTATTTCTATTGGTTGCTAGTGGCACTGGCAGGCTTACTTATTTCTATTGGTTGCTAGTGGCACTGGCAGGCTTACTTATTTCTATTGGTTGCTAGTGGCACTGGCAGGCTTACTTATTTCTATTGGTTACTAGTGGCACTGGCAGCCTTACTTATTTCTATTGGTTACTAGTGTCACTGGCAGGCTTACTTATTTCTATTGGTTACTAGTGGCACTGGCAGGCTTACTTATTTCTATTGGTTACTAGTGGCACTGGCAGGCTTACTTATTTCTATTGGTTACTAGTGGCACTGGCAGGCTTACTTATTTCTATTGGTTGCTAGTGGCACTGGCAGGCTTACTTATTTCTATTGGTTACTAGTGGCACTGGCAGGCTTACTTATTTCTATTGGTTGCTAGTGGCACTGGCAGGCTTACTTATTTCTATTGGTTACTAGTGTCACTGGCAGGCTTACTTATTTCTATTGGTTACTAGTGGCACTGGCAGGCTTACTTATTTCTATTGGTTACTAGTGGCACTGGCAGGCGTACTTATTTCTATTGGTTACTAGTGTCACTGGCAGGCTTACTTATTTCTATTGGTTACTAGTGTCACTGGCAGGCTTACTTATTTCTATTGGTTACTAGTGGCAGTGGCAGGCTTACTTATTTCTATTGGTTACTAGTGTCACTGGCAGGCTTACTTATTTCTATTGGTTACTAGTGGCACTGGCAGGCTTACTTATTTCTATTGGTTACTAGTGGCACTGGCAGGCTTACTTATTTCTATTGGTTGCTAGTGGCACTGGCAGGCTTACTTATTTCTATTGGTTACTAGTGGCACTGGCAGGCGTACTTATTTCTATTGGGTTACTAGTGACACTGGCAGGCGTACTTATTTCTATTGGTTACTAGTGGCACTGGCAGGCGTACTTATTTCTATTGGTTACTAGTGGCACTGCAGGCTTACTTATTTCTATTGGTTACTAGTGGCACTGGCAGGCTTACTTATTTCTATTGGTTACTAGTGTCACTGGCAGGCTTACTTATTTCTATTGGTTACTAGTGGCACTGGCAGGCTTACTTATTTCTATTGGTTACTAGTGGCACTGGCAGGCTTACTTATTTCTATTGGTTGCTAGTGGCACTGGCAGGCTTACTTATTTCTATTGGTTGCTAGTGGCACTGGCAGGCTTACTTATTTCTATTGGTTACTAGTGGCACTGGCAGCCTTACTTATTTCTATTGGTTACTAATGTCACTGGCAGGCTTACTTATTTCTATTGGTTACTAGTGGCACTGGCAGGCGTACTTATTTCTATTGGTTACTAGTGGCACTGGCAGGCTTACTTATTTCTATTGGTTGCTAGTTGCACTGGCAGGCGTACTTATTTCTATTGGTTACTAGTGGCACTGGCAGCCCTTACTTATTTCTATTGGTTACTAGTGTCACTGGCAGGCTTACTTATTTCTATTGGTTACTAGTGGCACTGGCAGGCTTACTTATTTCTATTGGTTACTAGTGGCACTGGCAGGCTTACTTATTTCTATTGGTTGCTAGTGGCACTGGCAGGCTTACTTATTTCTATTGGTTACTAGTGGCACTGGCAGGCTTACTTATTTCTATTGGTTGCTAGTGGCACTGGCAGGCTTACTTATTTCTATTGGTTACTAGTGTCACTGGCAGGCTTACTTATTTCTATTGGTTACTAGTGGCACTGGCAGGCTTACTTATTTCTATTGGTTACTAGTGGCACTGGCAGGCGTACTTATTTCTATTGGTTACTAGTGTCACTGGCAGGCTTACTTATTTCTATTGGTTACTAGTGTCACTGGCAGGCTTACTTATTTCTATTGGTTACTAGTGGCACTGGCAGGCTTACTTATTTCTATTGGTTACTAGTGGCACTGGCAGGCTTACTTATTTCTATTGGTTACTAGTGTCACTGGCAGGCTTACTTATTTCTATTGGTTACTAGTGGCACTGGCAGGCTTACTTATTTTCTATTGGTTACTAGTGGCACTGGCAGGCGTACTTATTTCTATTGGTTGCTAGTGGCACTGGCAGGCTTACTTATTTCTATTGGTTGCTAGTGGCACTGGCAGGCTTACTTATTTCTATTGGTTACTAGTGGCACTGGCAGCCTTACTTATTTCTATTGGTTACTAGTGTCACTGGCAGGCTTACTTATTTCTATTGGTTACTAGTGGCACTGGCAGGCTTACTTATTTCTATTGGTTACTAGTGGCACTGGCAGGCTTACTTATTTCTATTGGTTACTAGTGGCACTGGCAGGCTTACTTATTTCTATTGGTTGCTAGTGGCACTGGCAGGCGTACTTATTTCTATTGGTTACTAGTGGCACTGGCAGGCTTACTTATTTCTATTGGTTGCTAGTGGCACTGGCAGGCTTACTTATTTCTATTGGTTACTAGTGTCACTGGCAGGCTTACTTATTTCTATTGGTTACTAGTGGCACTGGCAGGCTTACTTATTTCTATTGGTTACTAGTGGCACTGGCAGGCGTACTTATTTCTATTGGTTACTAGTGTCACTGGCAGGCTTACTTATTTCTATTGGTTACTAGTGGCACTGGCAGGCTTACTTATTTCTATTGGTTACTAGTGGCACTGGCAGCTTACTTATTTCTATTGGTTACTAGTGGCACTGGCAGGCGTACTTATTTCTATTGGTTACTAGTGACACTGGCAGGCGTACTTATTTCTATTGGTTACTAGTGGCACTGGCAGGCGTACTTATTTCTATTGGTTACTAGTGGCACTGGCAGGCTTACTTATTTCTATTGGTTACTAGTGGCACTGGCAGGCTTACTTATTTCTATTGGTTACTAGTGTCACTGGCAGGCTTACTTATTTCTATTGGTTGCTAGTGGCACTGGCAGGCGTACTTATTTCTATTGGTTGCTAGTGGCACTGGCAGGCTTACTTATTTCTATTGGTTACTAGTGTCACTGGCAGGCTTACTTATTTCTATTGGTTACTAGTGGCACTGGCAGGCTTACTTATTTCTATTGGTTACTAGTGGCACTGGCAGGCTTACTTATTTCTATTGGTTACTAGTGACAACTGGCAGGCTTACTTATTTCTATTGGTTACTAGTGGCACTGGCAGGCTTACTTATTTCTATTGGTTACTAGTGGCACTGGCAGGCTTACTTATTTCTATTGGTTGCTAGTGGCACTGGCAGGCTTACTTATTTCTATTGGTTACTAGTGGTACTGGCAGGCTTACTTATTTCTATTGGTTGCTAGTGGCACTGGCAGGCTTACTTATTTCTATTGGTTACTAGTGGCACTGGGCTGGCTTACTTATTTCTATTGGTTGCTAGTGGCACTGGCAGGCTTACTTATTTCTATTGGTTGCTAGTGGCACTGGCAGGCTTACTTATTTCTATTGGTTACTAGTGGCACTGGCAGCCTTACTTATTTCTATTGGTTACTAGTGTCACTGGCAGGCTTACTTATTTCTATTGGTTACTAGTGGCACTGGCAGGCGTACTTATTTCTATTGGTTGCTAGTGCACTGGCAGGCTTACTTATTTCTATTGGTTGCTAGTGGCACTGGCAGGCGTACTTATTTCTATTGGTTGCTAGTGGCACTGGCAGGCTTACTTATTTCTATTGGTTGCTAGTGGCACTGGCAGGCTTACTTATTTCTATTGGTTGCTAGTGGCACTGGCAGCTTACTTATTTCTATTGGTTGCTAGTGGCACTGGCAGGCTTACTTATTTCTATTGGTTACTAGTGGCACTGGCAGCCTTACTTATTTCTATTGGTTACTAGTGTCACTGGCAGGCTTACTTATTTCTATTGGTTACTAGTGGCACTGGCAGGCTTACTTATTTCTATTGGTTACTAGTGGCACTGGCAGGCTTACTTATTTCTATTGGTTACTAGTGGCACTGGCAGGCTTACTTATTTCTATTGGTTGGCTAGTGGCACTGGCAGGCCTTACTTATTTCTATTGGTTACTAGTGGCACTGGCAGGCTTACTTATTTCTATTGGTTACTAGTGGCACTGGCAGGCGTACTTATTTCTATTGGTTACTAGTGGCACTGGCAGGCTTACTTATTTCTATTGGTTACTAGTGGCACTGGCAGGCTTACTTATTTCTATTGGTTACTAGTGGCACTGGCAGGCTTACTTATTTCTATTGGTTACTAGTGGCACTGGCAGGCGTACTTATTTCTATTGGTTACTAGTGGTACTGGCAGGCTTACTTATTTCTATTGGTTACTAGTGTCACTGGCAGGCGTACTTATTTCTATTGGTTACTAGTGGCACTGGCAGGCTTACTTATTTCTATTGGTTACTAGTGGCACTGGCAGGCTTACTTATTTCTATTGGTTACTAGTGGCACTGGCAGGCTTACTTATTTCTATTGGTTACTAGTGTCACTGGCAGGCGTACTTATTTCTATTGGTTACTAGTGGCACTGGCAGGCTTACTTATTTCTATTGGTTACTAGTGTCACTGGCAGGCGTACTTATTTCTATTGGTTACTAGTGGCACTGGCAGGCTTACTTATTTCTATTGGTTACTAGTGTCACTGCAGGCTTACTTATTTCTATTGGTTACTAGTGTCACTGGCAGGCTTACTTATTTCTATTGGTTACTAGTGGCACTGGCAGGCTTACTTATTTCTATTGGTTACTAGTGGCACTGGCAGGCTTACTTATTTCTATTGGTTACTAGTGGCACTGGCAGGCGTACTTATTTCTATTGGTTACTAGTGTCACTGGCAGGCTTACTTATTTCTATTGGTTGCTAGTGGCACTGGCAGGCTTACTTATTTCTATTGGTTACTAGTGGCACTGGCAGGCTTACTTATTTCTATTGGTTACTAGTGTCACTGCCAGGCTTACTTATTTCTATTGGTTACTAGTGTCACTGCCAGGCTTACTTATTTCTATTGGTTACTAGTGGCACTGGCAGGCTTACTTATTTCTATTGGTTACTAGTGGCACTGGCAGGCTTACTTATTTCTATTGGTTACTAGTGTCACTGGCAGCCTTACTTATTTCTATTGGTTACTAGTGGCACTGGCAGGCTTACTTATTTCTATTGGTTACTAGTGTCACTGGCAGGCTTACTTATTTCTATTGGTTACTAGTGGCACTGGCAGGCTTACTTATTTCTATTGGTTACTAGTGACACTGGCAGGCGTACTTATTTCTATTGGTTACTAGTGTCACTGGCAGGCTTACTTATTTCTATTGGTTACTAGTGTCACTGCCAGGCTTACTTATTTCTATTGGTTACTAGTGTCACTGCCAGGCTTACTTATTTCTATTGGTTACTAGTGGCACTGGCAGGCTTACTTATTTCTATTGGTTACTAGTGACACTGGCAGGCGTACTTATTTCTATTGGTTACTAGTGTCACTGGCAGGCTTACTTATTTCTATTGCTTACTAGTGGCACTGGCAGGCTCACTTATTTCTATTGGTTACTAGTGTCACTGGCAGGCTTACTTATTTCTATTGGTTACTAGTGGCACTGGCAGGCTTACTTATTTCTATTGGTTACTAGTGGCACTGGCAGGCTTACTTATTTCTATTGGTTACTAGTGGCACTGGCAGGCTTACTTATTTCTATTGGTTACTAGTGGCACTGGCAGGCTTACTTATTTCTATGGTTACTAGTGGCACTGGCAGGCTTACTTATTTCTATTGGTTGCTAGTGTCACTGGTAGGCTTACTTGTTTCTATTGGTTACTAGTGGCACTGGCAGGGCTTACTTATTTCTATTGGTTACTAGTGGCACTGCAGGCTTACTTATTTCTATTGGTTACTAGTGGCACTGGCAGGCTTACTTATTTCTATTGGTTACTAGTGGCACTGGCAGGCTTACTTATTTCTATTGGTTGCTAGTGGCACTGGCAGGCTTACTTATTTTCTATTGGTTACTAGTGGCACTGGCAGGCTTACTTATTTCTATTGGTTACTAGTGGCACTGGCAGGCTTACTTATTTCTATTGGTTACTAGTGGCACTGGCAGGCTTACTTATTTCTATTGGTTACTAGTGGCACTGGCAGGCTTACTTATTTCTATTGTTACTAGTGTCACTGGCAGGCTTACTTATTTCTATTGGTTGCTAGTGGCACTGGCAGGCTTACTTATTTCTATTGGTTACTAGTGGCACTGGCAGGCTTACTTATTTCTATTGGTTACTAGTGGCACTGGCAGGCTTACTTATTTCTATTGGTTACTAGTGGCACTGGCAGGCTTACTTTATTTCTATTGGTTGCTAGTGGCACTGGCAGGCTTACTTATTTCTATTGGTTACTAGTGGCACTGGCAGGGCTTACTTATTTCTATTGGTTGCTAGTGGCACTGGCAGGCTTACTTATTTCTATTGGTTACTAGTGTCACTGGCAGGCTTACTTATTTCTATTGGTTACTAGTGGCACTGGCAGGCTTACTTATTTCTATTGGTTACTAGTGGCACTGGCAGGCGTACTTATTTCTATTGGTTACTAGTGTCACTGGCAGGCTTACTTATTTCTATTGGTTACTAGTGTCACTTGCAGGCTTACTTATTTCTATTGGTTACTAGTGGCACTGGGCAGGCTTACTTATTTCTATTGGTTACTAGTGGCACTGGCAGGCTTACTTATTTCTATTGGTTACTAGTGTCACTGGCAGGCTTACTTATTTCTATTGGTTACTAGTGTCACTGGCAGGCTTACTTATTTCTATTGGTTACTAGTGGCACTGGCAGGCTTACTTATTCTATTGGTTGCTAGTGGCACTGGCAGGCTTACTTATTTCTATTGGTTGCTAGTGGCACTGGGCAGGCTTACTTATTTCTATTGGTTGCTAGTGGCACTGGCAGGCTTACTTATTTCTATTGGTTGCTAGTGGCACTGGCAGGCTTACTTATTTCTATTGGTTGCTAGTGGCACTGGCAGGCTTACTTATTTCTATTGGTTACTAGTGGCACTGGCAGCCTTACTTATTTCTATTGGTTACTAGTGTCACTGGCAGGCTTACTTATTTCTATTGGTTACTAGTGGCACTGGCAGGCTTACTTATTTCTATTGGTTACTAGTGGCACTGGCAGGCTTACTTATTTCTATTGGTTACTAGTGGCACTGGCAGGCTTACTTATTTCTATTGGTTGCTAGTGGCACTGGCAGGCTTACTTATTTCTATTGGTTACTAGTGGCACTGGCAGGCTTACTTATTTCTATTGGTTGCTAGTGGCACTGGCAGGCTTACTTATTTCTATTGGTTACTAGTGTCACTGGCAGGCTTACTTATTTCTATTGGTTACTAGTGGCACTGGCAGGCTTACTTATTTCTATTGGTTACTAGTGGGCACTGGCAGGCGTACTTATTTCTATTGGTTACTAGTGTCACTGGCAGGCTTACTTATTTCTATTGGTTTACTAGTGTCACTGGCAGGCTTACTTATTTCTATTGGTTACTAGTGGCAGTGGCAGGCTTACTTATTTCTATTGGTTACTAGTGTCACTGGC
>NW_026608893.1:0-49133 GCF_029499605.1 Hyla sarda | reverse complement strand
AACGTATTCTCCGTTGAGATATTGCAGCCGCTGCTGTGTCCAGGCCCAGGAGCCTTAGCACTGTGCTGTGATGTCACTCAATACCACTGACATCACTAGGTGTAAACAACATCTCTCCTTTGCTGTGTATGTGACTATGGAGCTGTTTGGTGATGTCGTCTATTATGGCCTTCATAGAAGCAACAGGAGATTGTTGCATCCATCTAGAACCCTCAGAACTACAGTGCTATGATGTCACTCACTTCCACAGGCCTTGCAGAGTGTAAACAACAACAACCCAGCTTTGTCGTGTATGTAACCATAGGGATTGTGATGTCACCTAGAACCTTCACAGCAGCGACAGCTTTATGAGGAGCATCAGCACTGCTCTGCCTGAGCAGAACCATCACCGCCATAGGTTGTCAAATAACCCGGATTTAACCCACACAGGTAAGTCCAATGGGGTGCAGGCATGTCCTCTATGCTTACAGCTTCCCGTGGGTGTTGGTTTGATACCGTTTGGGGACAGCCAAGGAGGCATCTGCAGGCAACAAAGGTAGGTGTGTGCTTGTGTGTGTGTTTCCTATGCAGATCCTAAGCCCAGTGTCACATGCAAGTAGGAGGAGTAAGAAGGGTTCCTGGCAAATCCGGGTTATGGATTGCATTTAAAAAGGCCCCGTGGGAGTGCAATGGGCCCCTGTCTTGCTGCTTAGCAATAATGGTATGGGTTTAGGTTCTGCTGTGTGTACTGGTGGTTGACTGCCCCCCAGCCCAGAGTGTGCATGGAAAATTGTCTGGCAGCCTCCCTGACAGCAAGCAGTGATAGTGCCCATGAAGGGGACCTTGTTGGGCCCGCCCCTTTCACGGTTATCGCTTCTCGGCCTTTTGGCTAAGATCAAGTGTAGTATCTGTTCTTATCAGTTTAATATCTGATACGTCCCCTATCTGGGGACCATATATTAAATGGATTTTTGAGAACGGGGGCCGATTTCGAAGCTTGCTTCCGTCGCCCTATGCATTGACCCGATATGGCAGTATCTTCGGGTACAGTGCACCACCCCCTTACAGGGTTAAAAAGAAAGATTCCTACTTTCATTGCTACCTGCTTGCTGGCTAGCCAGCTAGCCAGCCCTGTGGGCCTTGCTGCTGCTGCTGCTGCTGCTGCAGCCAAAAAACAAAAGGTGGTGCTGCTGCTGCTTCTGCTGCTTCTGCTTGTGTCTGGCCGCTGTTGGAGCGTCCAGGCACAGGACTTCTGCTGCTGCTGACTAAATGGCCTCCTTAATTGGATCATTTGAGTAGCCAGCACACCTGTGCAGGTAGGGCATGACATGATAGGCAGCTGCCTTGATAGCGGGTGGGTGCTGAATGTTCCTAATTGACAAAATAAGATTAATGCTTATGAAGAAATATAAAATCTCATCCCTTCCCCAATATCGCGCCACACCCCTACCCCTTAATTCCCTGGTTGAACTTGATGGACATATGTCTTTTTTCGACCGTACTAACTATGTAACTATGTAACATAACATGGGGGGGTCTCCTGGCTGTTCACACAGGTGTGTCATTGCTGTACATTGACCATGCATTGCTTCTGTGGTATTGCAAAGGCAAAGACAAATGCTTCCAGCCATCCATTGCACTAATGGATTGGTCATCAGCTGGCTGTCTATGTCCCGCATCAATATAGACCAAAGTACAGAGGGTTAGGCTATGCTATAGTGCACCTACCTGATGCATCAGAAGGTGCGAGGCCCTTGCTAAATTCTGTGCACAGACTTTGAGATCTATGCTTTAGACTGTATCTAAACCTGCTCCAACATGGACTGACATTCTGGCCTACTTTCAGCCGATGCGACTTGTCTGTCGCTGAACAGTCGCTTTTTATGTATTCAGCACCTATGTATAATGTTGTAAAAATGCTCTAGAAGCTAAAGTCGCAGAAATGTCACACATATTTGGCCTGCAACTTTCTGTGCGACAAATTCAGACAGGAAAAATCAGTATAAATCCTTAGAAAATTATCCCCCAGTGTCTCCATCTGCTGGCGGTATTGAATAAGCATTGCTGCACTGATGGGGTATGCATTAGACGAAAAAAAAGAAGAAAAAGAAGAATAATACGCCCAGAAAAGAGGCGAAAAGGAGAAAAACGTAAAAAAACGTGAAAAAAAAGTAAGAGGAAGAGAAGGGAAAAAAAGGTGGAAATGGGTTTAAAAGTGATTTCGGCGGAGAAATATATATATATATATATATATATATATATATATATATATATATACGCGCACACACACACATATATATAAACGTATTCTCCGTTGAGATATTGCAGCCGCTGCTGTGTCCAGGCCCAGGAGCCTTAGCACTGTGCTGTGATGTCACTCAATACCACTGACATCACTAGGTGTAAACAACATCTCTCCTTTGCTGTGTATGTGACTATGGAGCTGTTTGGTGATGTCGTCTATTATGGCCTTCATAGAAGCAACAGGAGATTGTTGCATCCATCTAGAACCCTCAGAACTACAGTGCTATGATGTCACTCACATCCACAGGCCTTGCAGAGTGTAAACAACAACAACCCAGCTTTGTCGTGTATGTAACCATAGGGATTGTGATGTCACCTAGAACCTTCACAGCAGCGACAGCTTTATGAGGAGCATCAGCACTGCTCTGCCTGAGCAGAACCATCACCGCCATAGGTTGTCAAATAACCCGGATTTAACCCACACAGGTAAGTCCAATGGGGTGCAGGCATGTCCTCTATGCTTACAGCTTCCCGTGGGTGTTGGTTTGATACCGTTTGGGGACAGCCAAGGAGGCATCTGCAGGCAACAAAGGTAGGTGTGTGCTTGTGTGTGTGTTTCCTATGCAGATCCTAAGCCCAGTGTCACATGCAAGTAGGAGGAGTAAGAAGGGTTCCTGGCAAATCCGGGTTATGGATTGCATTTAAAAAGGCCCCGTGGGAGTGCAATGGGCCCCTGTCTTGCTGCTTAGCAATAATGGTATGGGTTTAGGTTCTGCTGTGTGTACTGGTGGTTGACTGCCCCCCAGCCCAGAGTGTGCATGGAAAATTGTCTGGCAGCCTCCCTGACAGCAAGCAGTGATAGTGCCCATGAAGGGGACCTTGTTGGGCCCGCCCCTTTCACGGTTATCGCTTCTCGGCCTTTTGGCTAAGATCAAGTGTAGTATCTGTTCTTATCAGTTTAATATCTGATACGTCCCCTATCTGGGGACCATATATTAAATGGATTTTTGAGAACGGGGGCCGATTTCGAAGCTTGCTTCCGTCGCCCTATGCATTGACCCGATATGGCAGTATCTTCGGGTACAGTGCACCACCCCCTTACAGGGTTAAAAAGAAAGATTCCTACTTTCATTGCTACCTGCTTGCTGGCTAGCCAGCTAGCCAGCCCTGTGGGCCTTGCTGCTGCTGCTGCTGCTGCTGCTGCAGCCAAAAAACAAAAGGTGGTGCTGCTGCTGCTTCTGCTGCTTCTGCTTGTGTCTGGCCGCTGTTGGAGCGTCCAGGCACAGGACTTCTGCTGCTGCTGACTAAATGGCCTCCTTAATTGGATCATTTGAGTAGCCAGCACACCTGTGCAGGTAGGGCATGACATGATAGGCAGCTGCCTTGATAGCGGGTGGGTGCTGAATGTTCCTAATTGACAAAATAAGATTAATGCTTATGAAGAAATATAAAATCTCATCCCTTCCCCAATATCGCGCCACACCCCTACCCCTTAATTCCCTGGTTGAACTTGATGGACATATGTCTTTTTTCGACCGTACTAACTATGTAACTATGTAACATAACATGGGGGGGTCTCCTGGCTGTTCACACAGGTGTGTCATTGCTGTACATTGACCATGCATTGCTTCTGTGGTATTGCAAAGGCAAAGACAAATGCTTCCAGCCATCCATTGCACTAATGGATTGGTCATCAGCTGGCTGTCTATGTCCCGCATCAATATAGACCAAAGTACAGAGGGTTAGGCTATGCTATAGTGCACCTACCTGATGCATCAGAAGGTGCGAGGCCCTTGCTAAATTCTGTGCACAGACTTTGAGATCTATGCTTTAGACTGTATCTAAACCTGCTCCAACATGGACTGACATTCTGGCCTACTTTCAGCCGATGCGACTTGTCTGTCGCTGAACAGTCGCTTTTTATGTATTCAGCACCTATGTATAATGTTGTAAAAATGCTCTAGAAGCTAAAGTCGCAGAAATGTCACACATATTTGGCCTGCAACTTTCTGTGCGACAAATTCAGACAGGAAAAATCAGTATAAATCCTTAGAAAATTATCCCCCAGTGTCTCCATCTGCTGGCGGTATTGAATAAGCATTGCTGCACTGATGGGGTATGCATTAGACGAAAAAAAAGAAGAAAAAGAAGAATAATACGCCCAGAAAAGAGGCGAAAAGGAGAAAAACGTAAAAAAACGTGAAAAAAAAGTAAGAGGAAGAGAAGGGAAAAAAAGGTGGAAATGGGTTTAAAAGTGATTTCGGCGGAGAAATATATATATATATATATATATATATATATATATATATATATATATATATATACGCGCACACACACACATATATATAAACGTATTCTCCGTTGAGATATTGCAGCCGCTGCTGTGTCCAGGCCCAGGAGCCTTAGCACTGTGCTGTGATGTCACTCAATACCACTGACATCACTAGGTGTAAACAACATCTCTCCTTTGCTGTGTATGTGACTATGGAGCTGTTTGGTGATGTCGTCTATTATGGCCTTCATAGAAGCAACAGGAGATTGTTGCATCCATCTAGAACCCTCAGAACTACAGTGCTATGATGTCACTCACTTCCACAGGCCTTGCAGAGTGTAAACAACAACAACCCAGCTTTGTCGTGTATGTAACCATAGGGATTGTGATGTCACCTAGAACCTTCACAGCAGCGACAGCTTTATGAGGAGCATCAGCACTGCTCTGCCTGAGCAGAACCATCACCGCCATAGGTTGTCAAATAACCCGGATTTAACCCACACAGGTAAGTCCAATGGGGTGCAGGCATGTCCTCTATGCTTACAGCTTCCCGTGGGTGTTGGTTTGATACCGTTTGGGGACAGCCAAGGAGGCATCTGCAGGCAACAAAGGTAGGTGTGTGCTTGTGTGTGTGTTTCCTATGCAGATCCTAAGCCCAGTGTCACATGCAAGTAGGAGGAGTAAGAAGGGTTCCTGGCAAATCCGGGTTATGGATTGCATTTAAAAAGGCCCCGTGGGAGTGCAATGGGCCCCTGTCTTGCTGCTTAGCAATAATGGTATGGGTTTAGGTTCTGCTGTGTGTACTGGTGGTTGACTGCCCCCCAGCCCAGAGTGTGCATGGAAAATTGTCTGGCAGCCTCCCTGACAGCAAGCAGTGATAGTGCCCATGAAGGGGACCTTGTTGGGCCCGCCCCTTTCACGGTTATCGCTTCTCGGCCTTTTGGCTAAGATCAAGTGTAGTATCTGTTCTTATCAGTTTAATATCTGATACGTCCCCTATCTGGGGACCATATATTAAATGGATTTTTGAGAACGGGGGCCGATTTCGAAGCTTGCTTCCGTCGCCCTATGCATTGACCCGATATGGCAGTATCTTCGGGTACAGTGCACCACCCCCTTACAGGGTTAAAAAGAAAGATTCCTACTTTCATTGCTACCTGCTTGCTGGCTAGCCAGCTAGCCAGCCCTGTGGGCCTTGCTGCTGCTGCTGCTGCTGCTGCAGCCAAAAAACAAAAGGTGGTGCTGCTGCTGCTTCTGCTGCTTCTGCTTGTGTCTGGCCGCTGTTGGAGCGTCCAGGCACAGGACTTCTGCTGCTGCTGACTAAATGGCCTCCTTAATTGGATCATTTGAGTAGCCAGCACACCTGTGCAGGTAGGGCATGACATGATAGGCAGCTGCCTTGATAGCGGGTGGGTGCTGAATGTTCCTAATTGACAAAATAAGATTAATGCTTATGAAGAAATATAAAATCTCATCCCTTCCCCAATATCGCGCCACACCCCTACCCCTTAATTCCCTGGTTGAACTTGATGGACATATGTCTTTTTTCGACCGTACTAACTATGTAACTATGTAACATAACATGGGGGGGTCTCCTGGCTGTTCACACAGGTGTGTCATTGCTGTACATTGACCATGCATTGCTTCTGTGGTATTGCAAAGGCAAAGACAAATGCTTCCAGCCATCCATTGCACTAATGGATTGGTCATCAGCTGGCTGTCTATGTCCCGCATCAATATAGACCAAAGTACAGAGGGTTAGGCTATGCTATAGTGCACCTACCTGATGCATCAGAAGGTGCGAGGCCCTTGCTAAATTCTGTGCACAGACTTTGAGATCTATGCTTTAGACTGTATCTAAACCTGCTCCAACATGGACTGACATTCTGGCCTACTTTCAGCCGATGCGACTTGTCTGTCGCTGAACAGTCGCTTTTTATGTATTCAGCACCTATGTATAATGTTGTAAAAATGCTCTAGAAGCTAAAGTCGCAGAAATGTCACACATATTTGGCCTGCAACTTTCTGTGCGACAAATTCAGACAGGAAAAATCAGTATAAATCCTTAGAAAATTATCCCCCAGTGTCTCCATCTGCTGGCGGTATTGAATAAGCATTGCTGCACTGATGGGGTATGCATTAGACGAAAAAAAAGAAGAAAAAGAAGAATAATACGCCCAGAAAAGAGGCGAAAAGGAGAAAAACGTAAAAAAACGTGAAAAAAAAGTAAGAGGAAGAGAAGGGAAAAAAAGGTGGAAATGGGTTTAAAAGTGATTTCGGCGGAGAAATATATATATATATATATATATATATATATATATATATATATATACGCGCACACACACACATATATATAAACGTATTCTCCGTTGAGATATTGCAGCCGCTGCTGTGTCCAGGCCCAGGAGCCTTAGCACTGTGCTGTGATGTCACTCAATACCACTGACATCACTAGGTGTAAACAACATCTCTCCTTTGCTGTGTATGTGACTATGGAGCTGTTTGGTGATGTCGTCTATTATGGCCTTCATAGAAGCAACAGGAGATTGTTGCATCCATCTAGAACCCTCAGAACTACAGTGCTATGATGTCACTCACTTCCACAGGCCTTGCAGAGTGTAAACAACAACAACCCAGCTTTGTCGTGTATGTAACCATAGGGATTGTGATGTCACCTAGAACCTTCACAGCAGCGACAGCTTTATGAGGAGCATCAGCACTGCTCTGCCTGAGCAGAACCATCACCGCCATAGGTTGTCAAATAACCCGGATTTAACCCACACAGGTAAGTCCAATGGGGTGCAGGCATGTCCTCTATGCTTACAGCTTCCCGTGGGTGTTGGTTTGATACCGTTTGGGGACAGCCAAGGAGGCATCTGCAGGCAACAAAGGTAGGTGTGTGCTTGTGTGTGTGTTTCCTATGCAGATCCTAAGCCCAGTGTCACATGCAAGTAGGAGGAGTAAGAAGGGTTCCTGGCAAATCCGGGTTATGGATTGCATTTAAAAAGGCCCCGTGGGAGTGCAATGGGCCCCTGTCTTGCTGCTTAGCAATAATGGTATGGGTTTAGGTTCTGCTGTGTGTACTGGTGGTTGACTGCCCCCCAGCCCAGAGTGTGCATGGAAAATTGTCTGGCAGCCTCCCTGACAGCAAGCAGTGATAGTGCCCATGAAGGGGACCTTGTTGGGCCCGCCCCTTTCACGGTTATCGCTTCTCGGCCTTTTGGCTAAGATCAAGTGTAGTATCTGTTCTTATCAGTTTAATATCTGATACGTCCCCTATCTGGGGACCATATATTAAATGGATTTTTGAGAACGGGGGCCGATTTCGAAGCTTGCTTCCGTCGCCCTATGCATTGACCCGATATGGCAGTATCTTCGGGTACAGTGCACCACCCCCTTACAGGGTTAAAAAGAAAGATTCCTACTTTCATTGCTACCTGCTTGCTGGCTAGCCAGCTAGCCAGCCCTGTGGGCCTTGCTGCTGCTGCTGCTGCTGCTGCTGCAGCCAAAAAACAAAAGGTGGTGCTGCTGCTGCTTCTGCTGCTTCTGCTTGTGTCTGGCCGCTGTTGGAGCGTCCAGGCACAGGACTTCTGCTGCTGCTGACTAAATGGCCTCCTTAATTGGATCATTTGAGTAGCCAGCACACCTGTGCAGGTAGGGCATGACATGATAGGCAGCTGCCTTGATAGCGGGTGGGTGCTGAATGTTCCTAATTGACAAAATAAGATTAATGCTTATGAAGAAATATAAAATCTCATCCCTTCCCCAATATCGCGCCACACCCCTACCCCTTAATTCCCTGGTTGAACTTGATGGACATATGTCTTTTTTCGACCGTACTAACTATGTAACTATGTAACATAACATGGGGGGGTCTCCTGGCTGTTCACACAGGTGTGTCATTGCTGTACATTGACCATGCATTGCTTCTGTGGTATTGCAAAGGCAAAGACAAATGCTTCCAGCCATCCATTGCACTAATGGATTGGTCATCAGCTGGCTGTCTATGTCCCGCATCAATATAGACCAAAGTACAGAGGGTTAGGCTATGCTATAGTGCACCTACCTGATGCATCAGAAGGTGCGAGGCCCTTGCTAAATTCTGTGCACAGACTTTGAGATCTATGCTTTAGACTGTATCTAAACCTGCTCCAACATGGACTGACATTCTGGCCTACTTTCAGCCGATGCGACTTGTCTGTCGCTGAACAGTCGCTTTTTATGTATTCAGCACCTATGTATAATGTTGTAAAAATGCTCTAGAAGCTAAAGTCGCAGAAATGTCACACATATTTGGCCTGCAACTTTCTGTGCGACAAATTCAGACAGGAAAAATCAGTATAAATCCTTAGAAAATTATCCCCCAGTGTCTCCATCTGCTGGCGGTATTGAATAAGCATTGCTGCACTGATGGGGTATGCATTAGACGAAAAAAAAGAAGAAAAAGAAGAATAATACGCCCAGAAAAGAGGCGAAAAGGAGAAAAACGTAAAAAAACGTGAAAAAAAAGTAAGAGGAAGAGAAGGGAAAAAAAGGTGGAAATGGGTTTAAAAGTGATTTCGGCGGAGAAATATATATATATATATATATATATATATATATATATATATATATATATATATATACGCGCACACACACACATATATATAAACGTATTCTCCGTTGAGATATTGCAGCCGCTGCTGTGTCCAGGCCCAGGAGCCTTAGCACTGTGCTGTGATGTCACTCAATACCACTGACATCACTAGGTGTAAACAACATCTCTCCTTTGCTGTGTATGTGACTATGGAGCTGTTTGGTGATGTCGTCTATTATGGCCTTCATAGAAGCAACAGGAGATTGTTGCATCCATCTAGAACCCTCAGAACTACAGTGCTATGATGTCACTCACTTCCACAGGCCTTGCAGAGTGTAAACAACAACAACCCAGCTTTGTCGTGTATGTAACCATAGGGATTGTGATGTCACCTAGAACCTTCACAGCAGCGACAGCTTTATGAGGAGCATCAGCACTGCTCTGCCTGAGCAGAACCATCACCGCCATAGGTTGTCAAATAACCCGGATTTAACCCACACAGGTAAGTCCAATGGGGTGCAGGCATGTCCTCTATGCTTACAGCTTCCCGTGGGTGTTGGTTTGATACCGTTTGGGGACAGCCAAGGAGGCATCTGCAGGCAACAAAGGTAGGTGTGTGCTTGTGTGTGTGTTTCCTATGCAGATCCTAAGCCCAGTGTCACATGCAAGTAGGAGGAGTAAGAAGGGTTCCTGGCAAATCCGGGTTATGGATTGCATTTAAAAAGGCCCCGTGGGAGTGCAATGGGCCCCTGTCTTGCTGCTTAGCAATAATGGTATGGGTTTAGGTTCTGCTGTGTGTACTGGTGGTTGACTGCCCCCCAGCCCAGAGTGTGCATGGAAAATTGTCTGGCAGCCTCCCTGACAGCAAGCAGTGATAGTGCCCATGAAGGGGACCTTGTTGGGCCCGCCCCTTTCACGGTTATCGCTTCTCGGCCTTTTGGCTAAGATCAAGTGTAGTATCTGTTCTTATCAGTTTAATATCTGATACGTCCCCTATCTGGGGACCATATATTAAATGGATTTTTGAGAACGGGGGCCGATTTCGAAGCTTGCTTCCGTCGCCCTATGCATTGACCCGATATGGCAGTATCTTCGGGTACAGTGCACCACCCCCTTACAGGGTTAAAAAGAAAGATTCCTACTTTCATTGCTACCTGCTTGCTGGCTAGCCAGCTAGCCAGCCCTGTGGGCCTTGCTGCTGCTGCTGCTGCTGCTGCTGCAGCCAAAAAACAAAAGGTGGTGCTGCTGCTGCTTCTGCTGCTTCTGCTTGTGTCTGGCCGCTGTTGGAGCGTCCAGGCACAGGACTTCTGCTGCTGCTGACTAAATGGCCTCCTTAATTGGATCATTTGAGTAGCCAGCACACCTGTGCAGGTAGGGCATGACATGATAGGCAGCTGCCTTGATAGCGGGTGGGTGCTGAATGTTCCTAATTGACAAAATAAGATTAATGCTTATGAAGAAATATAAAATCTCATCCCTTCCCCAATATCGCGCCACACCCCTACCCCTTAATTCCCTGGTTGAACTTGATGGACATATGTCTTTTTTCGACCGTACTAACTATGTAACTATGTAACATAACATGGGGGGGTCTCCTGGCTGTTCACACAGGTGTGTCATTGCTGTACATTGACCATGCATTGCTTCTGTGGTATTGCAAAGGCAAAGACAAATGCTTCCAGCCATCCATTGCACTAATGGATTGGTCATCAGCTGGCTGTCTATGTCCCGCATCAATATAGACCAAAGTACAGAGGGTTAGGCTATGCTATAGTGCACCTACCTGATGCATCAGAAGGTGCGAGGCCCTTGCTAAATTCTGTGCACAGACTTTGAGATCTATGCTTTAGACTGTATCTAAACCTGCTCCAACATGGACTGACATTCTGGCCTACTTTCAGCCGATGCGACTTGTCTGTCGCTGAACAGTCGCTTTTTATGTATTCAGCACCTATGTATAATGTTGTAAAAATGCTCTAGAAGCTAAAGTCGCAGAAATGTCACACATATTTGGCCTGCAACTTTCTGTGCGACAAATTCAGACAGGAAAAATCAGTATAAATCCTTAGAAAATTATCCCCCAGTGTCTCCATCTGCTGGCGGTATTGAATAAGCATTGCTGCACTGATGGGGTATGCATTAGACGAAAAAAAAGAAGAAAAAGAAGAATAATACGCCCAGAAAAGAGGCGAAAAGGAGAAAAACGTAAAAAAACGTGAAAAAAAAGTAAGAGGAAGAGAAGGGAAAAAAAGGTGGAAATGGGTTTAAAAGTGATTTCGGCGGAGAAATATATATATATATATATATATATATATATATATATATATATACGCGCACACACACACATATATATAAACGTATTCTCCGTTGAGATATTGCAGCCGCTGCTGTGTCCAGGCCCAGGAGCCTTAGCACTGTGCTGTGATGTCACTCAATACCACTGACATCACTAGGTGTAAACAACATCTCTCCTTTGCTGTGTATGTGACTATGGAGCTGTTTGGTGATGTCGTCTATTATGGCCTTCATAGAAGCAACAGGAGATTGTTGCATCCATCTAGAACCCTCAGAACTACAGTGCTATGATGTCACTCACTTCCACAGGCCTTGCAGAGTGTAAACAACAACAACCCAGCTTTGTCGTGTATGTAACCATAGGGATTGTGATGTCACCTAGAACCTTCACAGCAGCGACAGCTTTATGAGGAGCATCAGCACTGCTCTGCCTGAGCAGAACCATCACCGCCATAGGTTGTCAAATAACCCGGATTTAACCCACACAGGTAAGTCCAATGGGGTGCAGGCATGTCCTCTATGCTTACAGCTTCCCGTGGGTGTTGGTTTGATACCGTTTGGGGACAGCCAAGGAGGCATCTGCAGGCAACAAAGGTAGGTGTGTGCTTGTGTGTGTGTTTCCTATGCAGATCCTAAGCCCAGTGTCACATGCAAGTAGGAGGAGTAAGAAGGGTTCCTGGCAAATCCGGGTTATGGATTGCATTTAAAAAGGCCCCGTGGGAGTGCAATGGGCCCCTGTCTTGCTGCTTAGCAATAATGGTATGGGTTTAGGTTCTGCTGTGTGTACTGGTGGTTGACTGCCCCCCAGCCCAGAGTGTGCATGGAAAATTGTCTGGCAGCCTCCCTGACAGCAAGCAGTGATAGTGCCCATGAAGGGGACCTTGTTGGGCCCGCCCCTTTCACGGTTATCGCTTCTCGGCCTTTTGGCTAAGATCAAGTGTAGTATCTGTTCTTATCAGTTTAATATCTGATACGTCCCCTATCTGGGGACCATATATTAAATGGATTTTTGAGAACGGGGGCCGATTTCGAAGCTTGCTTCCGTCGCCCTATGCATTGACCCGATATGGCAGTATCTTCGGGTACAGTGCACCACCCCCTTACAGGGTTAAAAAGAAAGATTCCTACTTTCATTGCTACCTGCTTGCTGGCTAGCCAGCTAGCCAGCCCTGTGGGCCTTGCTGCTGCTGCTGCTGCTGCTGCAGCCAAAAAACAAAAGGTGGTGCTGCTGCTGCTTCTGCTGCTTCTGCTTGTGTCTGGCTGCTGTTGGAGCGTCCAGGCACAGGACTTCTGCTGCTGCTGACTAAATGGCCTCCTTAATTGGATCATTTGAGTAGCCAGCACACCTGTGCAGGTAGGGCATGACATGATAGGCAGCTGCCTTGATAGCGGGTGGGTGCTGAATGTTCCTAATTGACAAAATAAGATTAATGCTTATGAAGAAATATAAAATCTCATCCCTTCCCCAATATCGCGCCACACCCCTACCCCTTAATTCCCTGGTTGAACTTGATGGACATATGTCTTTTTTCGACCGTACTAACTATGTAACTATGTAACATAACATGGGGGGGTCTCCTGGCTGTTCACACAGGTGTGTCATTGCTGTACATTGACCATGCATTGCTTCTGTGGTATTGCAAAGGCAAAGACAAATGCTTCCAGCCATCCATTGCACTAATGGATTGGTCATCAGCTGGCTGTCTATGTCCCGCATCAATATAGACCAAAGTACAGAGGGTTAGGCTATGCTATAGTGCACCTACCTGATGCATCAGAAGGTGCGAGGCCCTTGCTAAATTCTGTGCACAGACTTTGAGATCTATGCTTTAGACTGTATCTAAACCTGCTCCAACATGGACTGACATTCTGGCCTACTTTCAGCCGATGCGACTTGTCTGTCGCTGAACAGTCGCTTTTTATGTATTCAGCACCTATGTATAATGTTGTAAAAATGCTCTAGAAGCTAAAGTCGCAGAAATGTCACACATATTTGGCCTGCAACTTTCTGTGCGACAAATTCAGACAGGAAAAATCAGTATAAATCCTTAGAAAATTATCCCCCAGTGTCTCCATCTGCTGGCGGTATTGAATAAGCATTGCTGCACTGATGGGGTATGCATTAGACGAAAAAAAAGAAGAAAAAGAAGAATAATACGCCCAGAAAAGAGGCGAAAAGGAGAAAAACGTAAAAAAACGTGAAAAAAAAGTAAGAGGAAGAGAAGGGAAAAAAAGGTGGAAATGGGTTTAAAAGTGATTTCGGCGGAGAAATATATATATATATATATATATATATATATATATATATATATATATACGCGCACACACACACATATATATAAACGTATTCTCCGTTGAGATATTGCAGCCGCTGCTGTGTCCAGGCCCAGGAGCCTTAGCACTGTGCTGTGATGTCACTCAATACCACTGACATCACTAGGTGTAAACAACATCTCTCCTTTGCTGTGTATGTGACTATGGAGCTGTTTGGTGATGTCGTCTATTATGGCCTTCATAGAAGCAACAGGAGATTGTTGCATCCATCTAGAACCCTCAGAACTACAGTGCTATGATGTCACTCACTTCCACAGGCCTTGCAGAGTGTAAACAACAACAACCCAGCTTTGTCGTGTATGTAACCATAGGGATTGTGATGTCACCTAGAACCTTCACAGCAGCGACAGCTTTATGAGGAGCATCAGCACTGCTCTGCCTGAGCAGAACCATCACCGCCATAGGTTGTCAAATAACCCGGATTTAACCCACACAGGTAAGTCCAATGGGGTGCAGGCATGTCCTCTATGCTTACAGCTTCCCGTGGGTGTTGGTTTGATACCGTTTGGGGACAGCCAAGGAGGCATCTGCAGGCAACAAAGGTAGGTGTGTGCTTGTGTGTGTGTTTCCTATGCAGATCCTAAGCCCAGTGTCACATGCAAGTAGGAGGAGTAAGAAGGGTTCCTGGCAAATCCGGGTTATGGATTGCATTTAAAAAGGCCCCGTGGGAGTGCAATGGGCCCCTGTCTTGCTGCTTAGCAATAATGGTATGGGTTTAGGTTCTGCTGTGTGTACTGGTGGTTGACTGCCCCCCAGCCCAGAGTGTGCATGGAAAATTGTCTGGCAGCCTCCCTGACAGCAAGCAGTGATAGTGCCCATGAAGGGGACCTTGTTGGGCCCGCCCCTTTCACGGTTATCGCTTCTCGGCCTTTTGGCTAAGATCAAGTGTAGTATCTGTTCTTATCAGTTTAATATCTGATACGTCCCCTATCTGGGGACCATATATTAAATGGATTTTTGAGAACGGGGGCCGATTTCGAAGCTTGCTTCCGTCGCCCTATGCATTGACCCGATATGGCAGTATCTTCGGGTACAGTGCACCACCCCCTTACAGGGTTAAAAAGAAAGATTCCTACTTTCATTGCTACCTGCTTGCTGGCTAGCCAGCTAGCCAGCCCTGTGGGCCTTGCTGCTGCTGCTGCTGCTGCTGCTGCAGCCAAAAAACAAAAGGTGGTGCTGCTGCTGCTTCTGCTGCTTCTGCTTGTGTCTGGCCGCTGTTGGAGCGTCCAGGCACAGGACTTCTGCTGCTGCTGACTAAATGGCCTCCTTAATTGGATCATTTGAGTAGCCAGCACACCTGTGCAGGTAGGGCATGACATGATAGGCAGCTGCCTTGATAGCGGGTGGGTGCTGAATGTTCCTAATTGACAAAATAAGATTAATGCTTATGAAGAAATATAAAATCTCATCCCTTCCCCAATATCGCGCCACACCCCTACCCCTTAATTCCCTGGTTGAACTTGATGGACATATGTCTTTTTTCGACCGTACTAACTATGTAACTATGTAACATAACATGGGGGGGTCTCCTGGCTGTTCACACAGGTGTGTCATTGCTGTACATTGACCATGCATTGCTTCTGTGGTATTGCAAAGGCAAAGACAAATGCTTCCAGCCATCCATTGCACTAATGGATTGGTCATCAGCTGGCTGTCTATGTCCCGCATCAATATAGACCAAAGTACAGAGGGTTAGGCTATGCTATAGTGCACCTACCTGATGCATCAGAAGGTGCGAGGCCCTTGCTAAATTCTGTGCACAGACTTTGAGATCTATGCTTTAGACTGTATCTAAACCTGCTCCAACATGGACTGACATTCTGGCCTACTTTCAGCCGATGCGACTTGTCTGTCGCTGAACAGTCGCTTTTTATGTATTCAGCACCTATGTATAATGTTGTAAAAATGCTCTAGAAGCTAAAGTCGCAGAAATGTCACACATATTTGGCCTGCAACTTTCTGTGCGACAAATTCAGACAGGAAAAATCAGTATAAATCCTTAGAAAATTATCCCCCAGTGTCTCCATCTGCTGGCGGTATTGAATAAGCATTGCTGCACTGATGGGGTATGCATTAGACGAAAAAAAAGAAGAAAAAGAAGAATAATACGCCCAGAAAAGAGGCGAAAAGGAGAAAAACGTAAAAAAACGTGAAAAAAAAGTAAGAGGAAGAGAAGGGAAAAAAAGGTGGAAATGGGTTTAAAAGTGATTTCGGCGGAGAAATATATATATATATATATATATATATATATATATATATATATACGCGCACACACACACATATATATAAACGTATTCTCCGTTGAGATATTGCAGCCGCTGCTGTGTCCAGGCCCAGGAGCCTTAGCACTGTGCTGTGATGTCACTCAATACCACTGACATCACTAGGTGTAAACAACATCTCTCCTTTGCTGTGTATGTGACTATGGAGCTGTTTGGTGATGTCGTCTATTATGGCCTTCATAGAAGCAACAGGAGATTGTTGCATCCATCTAGAACCCTCAGAACTACAGTGCTATGATGTCACTCACTTCCACAGGCCTTGCAGAGTGTAAACAACAACAACCCAGCTTTGTCGTGTATGTAACCATAGGGATTGTGATGTCACCTAGAACCTTCACAGCAGCGACAGCTTTATGAGGAGCATCAGCACTGCTCTGCCTGAGCAGAACCATCACCGCCATAGGTTGTCAAATAACCCGGATTTAACCCACACAGGTAAGTCCAATGGGGTGCAGGCATGTCCTCTATGCTTACAGCTTCCCGTGGGTGTTGGTTTGATACCGTTTGGGGACAGCCAAGGAGGCATCTGCAGGCAACAAAGGTAGGTGTGTGCTTGTGTGTGTGTTTCCTATGCAGATCCTAAGCCCAGTGTCACATGCAAGTAGGAGGAGTAAGAAGGGTTCCTGGCAAATCCGGGTTATGGATTGCATTTAAAAAGGCCCCGTGGGAGTGCAATGGGCCCCTGTCTTGCTGCTTAGCAATAATGGTATGGGTTTAGGTTCTGCTGTGTGTACTGGTGGTTGACTGCCCCCCAGCCCAGAGTGTGCATGGAAAATTGTCTGGCAGCCTCCCTGACAGCAAGCAGTGATAGTGCCCATGAAGGGGACCTTGTTGGGCCCGCCCCTTTCACGGTTATCGCTTCTCGGCCTTTTGGCTAAGATCAAGTGTAGTATCTGTTCTTATCAGTTTAATATCTGATACGTCCCCTATCTGGGGACCATATATTAAATGGATTTTTGAGAACGGGGGCCGATTTCGAAGCTTGCTTCCGTCGCCCTATGCATTGACCCGATATGGCAGTATCTTCGGGTACAGTGCACCACCCCCTTACAGGGTTAAAAAGAAAGATTCCTACTTTCATTGCTACCTGCTTGCTGGCTAGCCAGCTAGCCAGCCCTGTGGGCCTTGCTGCTGCTGCTGCTGCTGCTGCAGCCAAAAAACAAAAGGTGGTGCTGCTGCTGCTTCTGCTGCTTCTGCTTGTGTCTGGCTGCTGTTGGAGCGTCCAGGCACAGGACTTCTGCTGCTGCTGACTAAATGGCCTCCTTAATTGGATCATTTGAGTAGCCAGCACACCTGTGCAGGTAGGGCATGACATGATAGGCAGCTGCCTTGATAGCGGGTGGGTGCTGAATGTTCCTAATTGACAAAATAAGATTAATGCTTATGAAGAAATATAAAATCTCATCCCTTCCCCAATATCGCGCCACACCCCTACCCCTTAATTCCCTGGTTGAACTTGATGGACATATGTCTTTTTTCGACCGTACTAACTATGTAACTATGTAACATAACATGGGGGGGTCTCCTGGCTGTTCACACAGGTGTGTCATTGCTGTACATTGACCATGCATTGCTTCTGTGGTATTGCAAAGGCAAAGACAAATGCTTCCAGCCATCCATTGCACTAATGGATTGGTCATCAGCTGGCTGTCTATGTCCCGCATCAATATAGACCAAAGTACAGAGGGTTAGGCTATGCTATAGTGCACCTACCTGATGCATCAGAAGGTGCGAGGCCCTTGCTAAATTCTGTGCACAGACTTTGAGATCTATGCTTTAGACTGTATCTAAACCTGCTCCAACATGGACTGACATTCTGGCCTACTTTCAGCCGATGCGACTTGTCTGTCGCTGAACAGTCGCTTTTTATGTATTCAGCACCTATGTATAATGTTGTAAAAATGCTCTAGAAGCTAAAGTCGCAGAAATGTCACACATATTTGGCCTGCAACTTTCTGTGCGACAAATTCAGACAGGAAAAATCAGTATAAATCCTTAGAAAATTATCCCCCAGTGTCTCCATCTGCTGGCGGTATTGAATAAGCATTGCTGCACTGATGGGGTATGCATTAGACGAAAAAAAAGAAGAAAAAGAAGAATAATACGCCCAGAAAAGAGGCGAAAAGGAGAAAAACGTAAAAAAACGTGAAAAAAAAGTAAGAGGAAGAGAAGGGAAAAAAAGGTGGAAATGGGTTTAAAAGTGATTTCGGCGGAGAAATATATATATATATATATATATATATATATATATATATATATATATACGCGCACACACACACATATATATAAACGTATTCTCCGTTGAGATATTGCAGCCGCTGCTGTGTCCAGGCCCAGGAGCCTTAGCACTGTGCTGTGATGTCACTCAATACCACTGACATCACTAGGTGTAAACAACATCTCTCCTTTGCTGTGTATGTGACTATGGAGCTGTTTGGTGATGTCGTCTATTATGGCCTTCATAGAAGCAACAGGAGATTGTTGCATCCATCTAGAACCCTCAGAACTACAGTGCTATGATGTCACTCACTTCCACAGGCCTTGCAGAGTGTAAACAACAACAACCCAGCTTTGTCGTGTATGTAACCATAGGGATTGTGATGTCACCTAGAACCTTCACAGCAGCGACAGCTTTATGAGGAGCATCAGCACTGCTCTGCCTGAGCAGAACCATCACCGCCATAGGTTGTCAAATAACCCGGATTTAACCCACACAGGTAAGTCCAATGGGGTGCAGGCATGTCCTCTATGCTTACAGCTTCCCGTGGGTGTTGGTTTGATACCGTTTGGGGACAGCCAAGGAGGCATCTGCAGGCAACAAAGGTAGGTGTGTGCTTGTGTGTGTGTTTCCTATGCAGATCCTAAGCCCAGTGTCACATGCAAGTAGGAGGAGTAAGAAGGGTTCCTGGCAAATCCGGGTTATGGATTGCATTTAAAAAGGCCCCGTGGGAGTGCAATGGGCCCCTGTCTTGCTGCTTAGCAATAATGGTATGGGTTTAGGTTCTGCTGTGTGTACTGGTGGTTGACTGCCCCCCAGCCCAGAGTGTGCATGGAAAATTGTCTGGCAGCCTCCCTGACAGCAAGCAGTGATAGTGCCCATGAAGGGGACCTTGTTGGGCCCGCCCCTTTCACGGTTATCGCTTCTCGGCCTTTTGGCTAAGATCAAGTGTAGTATCTGTTCTTATCAGTTTAATATCTGATACGTCCCCTATCTGGGGACCATATATTAAATGGATTTTTGAGAACGGGGGCCGATTTCGAAGCTTGCTTCCGTCGCCCTATGCATTGACCCGATATGGCAGTATCTTCGGGTACAGTGCACCACCCCCTTACAGGGTTAAAAAGAAAGATTCCTACTTTCATTGCTACCTGCTTGCTGGCTAGCCAGCTAGCCAGCCCTGTGGGCCTTGCTGCTGCTGCTGCTGCTGCTGCTGCAGCCAAAAAACAAAAGGTGGTGCTGCTGCTGCTTCTGCTGCTTCTGCTTGTGTCTGGCCGCTGTTGGAGCGTCCAGGCACAGGACTTCTGCTGCTGCTGACTAAATGGCCTCCTTAATTGGATCATTTGAGTAGCCAGCACACCTGTGCAGGTAGGGCATGACATGATAGGCAGCTGCCTTGATAGCGGGTGGGTGCTGAATGTTCCTAATTGACAAAATAAGATTAATGCTTATGAAGAAATATAAAATCTCATCCCTTCCCCAATATCGCGCCACACCCCTACCCCTTAATTCCCTGGTTGAACTTGATGGACATATGTCTTTTTTCGACCGTACTAACTATGTAACTATGTAACATAACATGGGGGGGTCTCCTGGCTGTTCACACAGGTGTGTCATTGCTGTACATTGACCATGCATTGCTTCTGTGGTATTGCAAAGGCAAAGACAAATGCTTCCAGCCATCCATTGCACTAATGGATTGGTCATCAGCTGGCTGTCTATGTCCCGCATCAATATAGACCAAAGTACAGAGGGTTAGGCTATGCTATAGTGCACCTACCTGATGCATCAGAAGGTGCGAGGCCCTTGCTAAATTCTGTGCACAGACTTTGAGATCTATGCTTTAGACTGTATCTAAACCTGCTCCAACATGGACTGACATTCTGGCCTACTTTCAGCCGATGCGACTTGTCTGTCGCTGAACAGTCGCTTTTTATGTATTCAGCACCTATGTATAATGTTGTAAAAATGCTCTAGAAGCTAAAGTCGCAGAAATGTCACACATATTTGGCCTGCAACTTTCTGTGCGACAAATTCAGACAGGAAAAATCAGTATAAATCCTTAGAAAATTATCCCCCAGTGTCTCCATCTGCTGGCGGTATTGAATAAGCATTGCTGCACTGATGGGGTATGCATTAGACGAAAAAAAAGAAGAAAAAGAAGAATAATACGCCCAGAAAAGAGGCGAAAAGGAGAAAAACGTAAAAAAACGTGAAAAAAAAGTAAGAGGAAGAGAAGGGAAAAAAAGGTGGAAATGGGTTTAAAAGTGATTTCGGCGGAGAAATATATATATATATATATATATATATATATATATATATATATATACGCGCACACACACACATATATATAAACGTATTCTCCGTTGAGATATTGCAGCCGCTGCTGTGTCCAGGCCCAGGAGCCTTAGCACTGTGCTGTGATGTCACTCAATACCACTGACATCACTAGGTGTAAACAACATCTCTCCTTTGCTGTGTATGTGACTATGGAGCTGTTTGGTGATGTCGTCTATTATGGCCTTCATAGAAGCAACAGGAGATTGTTGCATCCATCTAGAACCCTCAGAACTACAGTGCTATGATGTCACTCACTTCCACAGGCCTTGCAGAGTGTAAACAACAACAACCCAGCTTTGTCGTGTATGTAACCATAGGGATTGTGATGTCACCTAGAACCTTCACAGCAGCGACAGCTTTATGAGGAGCATCAGCACTGCTCTGCCTGAGCAGAACCATCACCGCCATAGGTTGTCAAATAACCCGGATTTAACCCACACAGGTAAGTCCAATGGGGTGCAGGCATGTCCTCTATGCTTACAGCTTCCCGTGGGTGTTGGTTTGATACCGTTTGGGGACAGCCAAGGAGGCATCTGCAGGCAACAAAGGTAGGTGTGTGCTTGTGTGTGTGTTTCCTATGCAGATCCTAAGCCCAGTGTCACATGCAAGTAGGAGGAGTAAGAAGGGTTCCTGGCAAATCCGGGTTATGGATTGCATTTAAAAAGGCCCCGTGGGAGTGCAATGGGCCCCTGTCTTGCTGCTTAGCAATAATGGTATGGGTTTAGGTTCTGCTGTGTGTACTGGTGGTTGACTGCCCCCCAGCCCAGAGTGTGCATGGAAAATTGTCTGGCAGCCTCCCTGACAGCAAGCAGTGATAGTGCCCATGAAGGGGACCTTGTTGGGCCCGCCCCTTTCACGGTTATCGCTTCTCGGCCTTTTGGCTAAGATCAAGTGTAGTATCTGTTCTTATCAGTTTAATATCTGATACGTCCCCTATCTGGGGACCATATATTAAATGGATTTTTGAGAACGGGGGCCGATTTCGAAGCTTGCTTCCGTCGCCCTATGCATTGACCCGATATGGCAGTATCTTCGGGTACAGTGCACCACCCCCTTACAGGGTTAAAAAGAAAGATTCCTACTTTCATTGCTACCTGCTTGCTGGCTAGCCAGCTAGCCAGCCCTGTGGGCCTTGCTGCTGCTGCTGCTGCTGCAGCCAAAAAACAAAAGGTGGTGCTGCTGCTGCTTCTGCTGCTTCTGCTTGTGTCTGGCCGCTGTTGGAGCGTCCAGGCACAGGACTTCTGCTGCTGCTGACTAAATGGCCTCCTTAATTGGATCATTTGAGTAGCCAGCACACCTGTGCAGGTAGGGCATGACATGATAGGCAGCTGCCTTGATAGCGGGTGGGTGCTGAATGTTCCTAATTGACAAAATAAGATTAATGCTTATGAAGAAATATAAAATCTCATCCCTTCCCCAATATCGCGCCACACCCCTACCCCTTAATTCCCTGGTTGAACTTGATGGACATATGTCTTTTTTCGACCGTACTAACTATGTAACTATGTAACATAACATGGGGGGGTCTCCTGGCTGTTCACACAGGTGTGTCATTGCTGTACATTGACCATGCATTGCTTCTGTGGTATTGCAAAGGCAAAGACAAATGCTTCCAGCCATCCATTGCACTAATGGATTGGTCATCAGCTGGCTGTCTATGTCCCGCATCAATATAGACCAAAGTACAGAGGGTTAGGCTATGCTATAGTGCACCTACCTGATGCATCAGAAGGTGCGAGGCCCTTGCTAAATTCTGTGCACAGACTTTGAGATCTATGCTTTAGACTGTATCTAAACCTGCTCCAACATGGACTGACATTCTGGCCTACTTTCAGCCGATGCGACTTGTCTGTCGCTGAACAGTCGCTTTTTATGTATTCAGCACCTATGTATAATGTTGTAAAAATGCTCTAGAAGCTAAAGTCGCAGAAATGTCACACATATTTGGCCTGCAACTTTCTGTGCGACAAATTCAGACAGGAAAAATCAGTATAAATCCTTAGAAAATTATCCCCCAGTGTCTCCATCTGCTGGCGGTATTGAATAAGCATTGCTGCACTGATGGGGTATGCATTAGACGAAAAAAAAGAAGAAAAAGAAGAATAATACGCCCAGAAAAGAGGCGAAAAGGAGAAAAACGTAAAAAAACGTGAAAAAAAAGTAAGAGGAAGAGAAGGGAAAAAAAGGTGGAAATGGGTTTAAAAGTGATTTCGGCGGAGAAATATATATATATATATATATATATATATATATATATATATATATATATATACGCGCACACACACACATATATATAAACGTATTCTCCGTTGAGATATTGCAGCCGCTGCTGTGTCCAGGCCCAGGAGCCTTAGCACTGTGCTGTGATGTCACTCAATACCACTGACATCACTAGGTGTAAACAACATCTCTCCTTTGCTGTGTATGTGACTATGGAGCTGTTTGGTGATGTCGTCTATTATGGCCTTCATAGAAGCAACAGGAGATTGTTGCATCCATCTAGAACCCTCAGAACTACAGTGCTATGATGTCACTCACTTCCACAGGCCTTGCAGAGTGTAAACAACAACAACCCAGCTTTGTCGTGTATGTAACCATAGGGATTGTGATGTCACCTAGAACCTTCACAGCAGCGACAGCTTTATGAGGAGCATCAGCACTGCTCTGCCTGAGCAGAACCATCACCGCCATAGGTTGTCAAATAACCCGGATTTAACCCACACAGGTAAGTCCAATGGGGTGCAGGCATGTCCTCTATGCTTACAGCTTCCCGTGGGTGTTGGTTTGATACCGTTTGGGGACAGCCAAGGAGGCATCTGCAGGCAACAAAGGTAGGTGTGTGCTTGTGTGTGTGTTTCCTATGCAGATCCTAAGCCCAGTGTCACATGCAAGTAGGAGGAGTAAGAAGGGTTCCTGGCAAATCCGGGTTATGGATTGCATTTAAAAAGGCCCCGTGGGAGTGCAATGGGCCCCTGTCTTGCTGCTTAGCAATAATGGTATGGGTTTAGGTTCTGCTGTGTGTACTGGTGGTTGACTGCCCCCCAGCCCAGAGTGTGCATGGAAAATTGTCTGGCAGCCTCCCTGACAGCAAGCAGTGATAGTGCCCATGAAGGGGACCTTGTTGGGCCCGCCCCTTTCACGGTTATCGCTTCTCGGCCTTTTGGCTAAGATCAAGTGTAGTATCTGTTCTTATCAGTTTAATATCTGATACGTCCCCTATCTGGGGACCATATATTAAATGGATTTTTGAGAACGGGGGCCGATTTCGAAGCTTGCTTCCGTCGCCCTATGCATTGACCCGATATGGCAGTATCTTCGGGTACAGTGCACCACCCCCTTACAGGGTTAAAAAGAAAGATTCCTACTTTCATTGCTACCTGCTTGCTGGCTAGCCAGCTAGCCAGCCCTGTGGGCCTTGCTGCTGCTGCTGCTGCTGCTGCAGCCAAAAAACAAAAGGTGGTGCTGCTGCTGCTTCTGCTGCTTCTGCTTGTGTCTGGCCGCTGTTGGAGCGTCCAGGCACAGGACTTCTGCTGCTGCTGACTAAATGGCCTCCTTAATTGGATCATTTGAGTAGCCAGCACACCTGTGCAGGTAGGGCATGACATGATAGGCAGCTGCCTTGATAGCGGGTGGGTGCTGAATGTTCCTAATTGACAAAATAAGATTAATGCTTATGAAGAAATATAAAATCTCATCCCTTCCCCAATATCGCGCCACACCCCTACCCCTTAATTCCCTGGTTGAACTTGATGGACATATGTCTTTTTTCGACCGTACTAACTATGTAACTATGTAACATAACATGGGGGGGTCTCCTGGCTGTTCACACAGGTGTGTCATTGCTGTACATTGACCATGCATTGCTTCTGTGGTATTGCAAAGGCAAAGACAAATGCTTCCAGCCATCCATTGCACTAATGGATTGGTCATCAGCTGGCTGTCTATGTCCCGCATCAATATAGACCAAAGTACAGAGGGTTAGGCTATGCTATAGTGCACCTACCTGATGCATCAGAAGGTGCGAGGCCCTTGCTAAATTCTGTGCACAGACTTTGAGATCTATGCTTTAGACTGTATCTAAACCTGCTCCAACATGGACTGACATTCTGGCCTACTTTCAGCCGATGCGACTTGTCTGTCGCTGAACAGTCGCTTTTTATGTATTCAGCACCTATGTATAATGTTGTAAAAATGCTCTAGAAGCTAAAGTCGCAGAAATGTCACACATATTTGGCCTGCAACTTTCTGTGCGACAAATTCAGACAGGAAAAATCAGTATAAATCCTTAGAAAATTATCCCCCAGTGTCTCCATCTGCTGGCGGTATTGAATAAGCATTGCTGCACTGATGGGGTATGCATTAGACGAAAAAAAAGAAGAAAAAGAAGAATAATACGCCCAGAAAAGAGGCGAAAAGGAGAAAAACGTAAAAAAACGTGAAAAAAAAGTAAGAGGAAGAGAAGGGAAAAAAAGGTGGAAATGGGTTTAAAAGTGATTTCGGCGGAGAAATATATATATATATATATATATATATATATATATATATATATATACGCGCACACACACACATATATATAAACGTATTCTCCGTTGAGATATTGCAGCCGCTGCTGTGTCCAGGCCCAGGAGCCTTAGCACTGTGCTGTGATGTCACTCAATACCACTGACATCACTAGGTGTAAACAACATCTCTCCTTTGCTGTGTATGTGACTATGGAGCTGTTTGGTGATGTCGTCTATTATGGCCTTCATAGAAGCAACAGGAGATTGTTGCATCCATCTAGAACCCTCAGAACTACAGTGCTATGATGTCACTCACTTCCACAGGCCTTGCAGAGTGTAAACAACAACAACCCAGCTTTGTCGTGTATGTAACCATAGGGATTGTGATGTCACCTAGAACCTTCACAGCAGCGACAGCTTTATGAGGAGCATCAGCACTGCTCTGCCTGAGCAGAACCATCACCGCCATAGGTTGTCAAATAACCCGGATTTAACCCACACAGGTAAGTCCAATGGGGTGCAGGCATGTCCTCTATGCTTACAGCTTCCCGTGGGTGTTGGTTTGATACCGTTTGGGGACAGCCAAGGAGGCATCTGCAGGCAACAAAGGTAGGTGTGTGCTTGTGTGTGTGTTTCCTATGCAGATCCTAAGCCCAGTGTCACATGCAAGTAGGAGGAGTAAGAAGGGTTCCTGGCAAATCCGGGTTATGGATTGCATTTAAAAAGGCCCCGTGGGAGTGCAATGGGCCCCTGTCTTGCTGCTTAGCAATAATGGTATGGGTTTAGGTTCTGCTGTGTGTACTGGTGGTTGACTGCCCCCCAGCCCAGAGTGTGCATGGAAAATTGTCTGGCAGCCTCCCTGACAGCAAGCAGTGATAGTGCCCATGAAGGGGACCTTGTTGGGCCCGCCCCTTTCACGGTTATCGCTTCTCGGCCTTTTGGCTAAGATCAAGTGTAGTATCTGTTCTTATCAGTTTAATATCTGATACGTCCCCTATCTGGGGACCATATATTAAATGGATTTTTGAGAACGGGGGCCGATTTCGAAGCTTGCTTCCGTCGCCCTATGCATTGACCCGATATGGCAGTATCTTCGGGTACAGTGCACCACCCCCTTACAGGGTTAAAAAGAAAGATTCCTACTTTCATTGCTACCTGCTTGCTGGCTAGCCAGCTAGCCAGCCCTGTGGGCCTTGCTGCTGCTGCTGCTGCTGCTGCAGCCAAAAAACAAAAGGTGGTGCTGCTGCTGCTTCTGCTGCTTCTGCTTGTGTCTGGCCGCTGTTGGAGCGTCCAGGCACAGGACTTCTGCTGCTGCTGACTAAATGGCCTCCTTAATTGGATCATTTGAGTAGCCAGCACACCTGTGCAGGTAGGGCATGACATGATAGGCAGCTGCCTTGATAGCGGGTGGGTGCTGAATGTTCCTAATTGACAAAATAAGATTAATGCTTATGAAGAAATATAAAATCTCATCCCTTCCCCAATATCGCGCCACACCCCTACCCCTTAATTCCCTGGTTGAACTTGATGGACATATGTCTTTTTTCGACCGTACTAACTATGTAACTATGTAACATAACATGGGGGGGTCTCCTGGCTGTTCACACAGGTGTGTCATTGCTGTACATTGACCATGCATTGCTTCTGTGGTATTGCAAAGGCAAAGACAAATGCTTCCAGCCATCCATTGCACTAATGGATTGGTCATCAGCTGGCTGTCTATGTCCCGCATCAATATAGACCAAAGTACAGAGGGTTAGGCTATGCTATAGTGCACCTACCTGATGCATCAGAAGGTGCGAGGCCCTTGCTAAATTCTGTGCACAGACTTTGAGATCTATGCTTTAGACTGTATCTAAACCTGCTCCAACATGGACTGACATTCTGGCCTACTTTCAGCCGATGCGACTTGTCTGTCGCTGAACAGTCGCTTTTTATGTATTCAGCACCTATGTATAATGTTGTAAAAATGCTCTAGAAGCTAAAGTCGCAGAAATGTCACACATATTTGGCCTGCAACTTTCTGTGCGACAAATTCAGACAGGAAAAATCAGTATAAATCCTTAGAAAATTATCCCCCAGTGTCTCCATCTGCTGGCGGTATTGAATAAGCATTGCTGCACTGATGGGGTATGCATTAGACGAAAAAAAAGAAGAAAAAGAATAATAATACGCCCAGAAAAGAGGCGAAAAGGAGAAAAACGTAAAAAAACGTGAAAAAAAAGTAAGAGGAAGAGAAGGGAAAAAAAGGTGGAAATGGGTTTAAAAGTGATTTCGGCGGAGAAATATATATATATATATATATATATATATATATATATATATATATACGCGCACACACACACATATATATAAACGTATTCTCCGTTGAGATATTGCAGCCGCTGCTGTGTCCAGGCCCAGGAGCCTTAGCACTGTGCTGTGATGTCACTCAATACCACTGACATCACTAGGTGTAAACAACATCTCTCCTTTGCTGTGTATGTGACTATGGAGCTGTTTGGTGATGTCGTCTATTATGGCCTTCATAGAAGCAACAGGAGATTGTTGCATCCATCTAGAACCCTCAGAACTACAGTGCTATGATGTCACTCACTTCCACAGGCCTTGCAGAGTGTAAACAACAACAACCCAGCTTTGTCGTGTATGTAACCATAGGGATTGTGATGTCACCTAGAACCTTCACAGCAGCGACAGCTTTATGAGGAGCATCAGCACTGCTCTGCCTGAGCAGAACCATCACCGCCATAGGTTGTCAAATAACCCGGATTTAACCCACACAGGTAAGTCCAATGGGGTGCAGGCATGTCCTCTATGCTTACAGCTTCCCGTGGGTGTTGGTTTGATACCGTTTGGGGACAGCCAAGGAGGCATCTGCAGGCAACAAAGGTAGGTGTGTGCTTGTGTGTGTGTTTCCTATGCAGATCCTAAGCCCAGTGTCACATGCAAGTAGGAGGAGTAAGAAGGGTTCCTGGCAAATCCGGGTTATGGATTGCATTTAAAAAGGCCCCGTGGGAGTGCAATGGGCCCCTGTCTTGCTGCTTAGCAATAATGGTATGGGTTTAGGTTCTGCTGTGTGTACTGGTGGTTGACTGCCCCCCAGCCCAGAGTGTGCATGGAAAATTGTCTGGCAGCCTCCCTGACAGCAAGCAGTGATAGTGCCCATGAAGGGGACCTTGTTGGGCCCGCCCCTTTCACGGTTATCGCTTCTCGGCCTTTTGGCTAAGATCAAGTGTAGTATCTGTTCTTATCAGTTTAATATCTGATACGTCCCCTATCTGGGGACCATATATTAAATGGATTTTTGAGAACGGGGGCCGATTTCGAAGCTTGCTTCCGTCGCCCTATGCATTGACCCGATATGGCAGTATCTTCGGGTACAGTGCACCACCCCCTTACAGGGTTAAAAAGAAAGATTCCTACTTTCATTGCTACCTGCTTGCTGGCTAGCCAGCTAGCCAGCCCTGTGGGCCTTGCTGCTGCTGCTGCTGCTGCTGCAGCCAAAAAACAAAAGGTGGTGCTGCTGCTGCTTCTGCTGCTTCTGCTTGTGTCTGGCCGCTGTTGGAGCGTCCAGGCACAGGACTTCTGCTGCTGCTGACTAAATGGCCTCCTTAATTGGATCATTTGAGTAGCCAGCACACCTGTGCAGGTAGGGCATGACATGATAGGCAGCTGCCTTGATAGCGGGTGGGTGCTGAATGTTCCTAATTGACAAAATAAGATTAATGCTTATGAAGAAATATAAAATCTCATCCCTTCCCCAATATCGCGCCACACCCCTACCCCTTAATTCCCTGGTTGAACTTGATGGACATATGTCTTTTTTCGACCGTACTAACTATGTAACTATGTAACATAACATGGGGGGGTCTCCTGGCTGTTCACACAGGTGTGTCATTGCTGTACATTGACCATGCATTGCTTCTGTGGTATTGCAAAGGCAAAGACAAATGCTTCCAGCCATCCATTGCACTAATGGATTGGTCATCAGCTGGCTGTCTATGTCCCGCATCAATATAGACCAAAGTACAGAGGGTTAGGCTATGCTATAGTGCACCTACCTGATGCATCAGAAGGTGCGAGGCCCTTGCTAAATTCTGTGCACAGACTTTGAGATCTATGCTTTAGACTGTATCTAAACCTGCTCCAACATGGACTGACATTCTGGCCTACTTTCAGCCGATGCGACTTGTCTGTCGCTGAACAGTCGCTTTTTATGTATTCAGCACCTATGTATAATGTTGTAAAAATGCTCTAGAAGCTAAAGTCGCAGAAATGTCACACATATTTGGCCTGCAACTTTCTGTGCGACAAATTCAGACAGGAAAAATCAGTATAAATCCTTAGAAAATTATCCCCCAGTGTCTCCATCTGCTGGCGGTATTGAATAAGCATTGCTGCACTGATGGGGTATGCATTAGACGAAAAAAAAGAAGAAAAAGAAGAATAATACGCCCAGAAAAGAGGCGAAAAGGAGAAAAACGTAAAAAAACGTGAAAAAAAAGTAAGAGGAAGAGAAGGGAAAAAAAGGTGGAAATGGGTTTAAAAGTGATTTCGGCGGAGAAATATATATATATATATATATATATATATATATATATATATACGCGCACACACACACATATATATAAACGTATTCTCCGTTGAGATATTGCAGCCGCTGCTGTGTCCAGGCCCAGGAGCCTTAGCACTGTGCTGTGATGTCACTCAATACCACTGACATCACTAGGTGTAAACAACATCTCTCCTTTGCTGTGTATGTGACTATGGAGCTGTTTGGTGATGTCGTCTATTATGGCCTTCATAGAAGCAACAGGAGATTGTTGCATCCATCTAGAACCCTCAGAACTACAGTGCTATGATGTCACTCACTTCCACAGGCCTTGCAGAGTGTAAACAACAACAACCCAGCTTTGTCGTGTATGTAACCATAGGGATTGTGATGTCACCTAGAACCTTCACAGCAGCGACAGCTTTATGAGGAGCATCAGCACTGCTCTGCCTGAGCAGAACCATCACCGCCATAGGTTGTCAAATAACCCGGATTTAACCCACACAGGTAAGTCCAATGGGGTGCAGGCATGTCCTCTATGCTTACAGCTTCCCGTGGGTGTTGGTTTGATACCGTTTGGGGACAGCCAAGGAGGCATCTGCAGGCAACAAAGGTAGGTGTGTGCTTGTGTGTGTGTTTCCTATGCAGATCCTAAGCCCAGTGTCACATGCAAGTAGGAGGAGTAAGAAGGGTTCCTGGCAAATCCGGGTTATGGATTGCATTTAAAAAGGCCCCGTGGGAGTGCAATGGGCCCCTGTCTTGCTGCTTAGCAATAATGGTATGGGTTTAGGTTCTGCTGTGTGTACTGGTGGTTGACTGCCCCCCAGCCCAGAGTGTGCATGGAAAATTGTCTGGCAGCCTCCCTGACAGCAAGCAGTGATAGTGCCCATGAAGGGGACCTTGTTGGGCCCGCCCCTTTCACGGTTATCGCTTCTCGGCCTTTTGGCTAAGATCAAGTGTAGTATCTGTTCTTATCAGTTTAATATCTGATACGTCCCCTATCTGGGGACCATATATTAAATGGATTTTTGAGAACGGGGGCCGATTTCGAAGCTTGCTTCCGTCGCCCTATGCATTGACCCGATATGGCAGTATCTTCGGGTACAGTGCACCACCCCCTTACAGGGTTAAAAAGAAAGATTCCTACTTTCATTGCTACCTGCTTGCTGGCTAGCCAGCTAGCCAGCCCTGTGGGCCTTGCTGCTGCTGCTGCTGCTGCTGCAGCCAAAAAACAAAAGGTGGTGCTGCTGCTGCTTCTGCTGCTTCTGCTTGTGTCTGGCCGCTGTTGGAGCGTCCAGGCACAGGACTTCTGCTGCTGCTGACTAAATGGCCTCCTTAATTGGATCATTTGAGTAGCCAGCACACCTGTGCAGGTAGGGCATGACATGATAGGCAGCTGCCTTGATAGCGGGTGGGTGCTGAATGTTCCTAATTGACAAAATAAGATTAATGCTTATGAAGAAATATAAAATCTCATCCCTTCCCCAATATCGCGCCACACCCCTACCCCTTAATTCCCTGGTTGAACTTGATGGACATATGTCTTTTTTCGACCGTACTAACTATGTAACTATGTAACATAACATGGGGGGGTCTCCTGGCTGTTCACACAGGTGTGTCATTGCTGTACATTGACCATGCATTGCTTCTGTGGTATTGCAAAGGCAAAGACAAATGCTTCCAGCCATCCATTGCACTAATGGATTGGTCATCAGCTGGCTGTCTATGTCCCGCATCAATATAGACCAAAGTACAGAGGGTTAGGCTATGCTATAGTGCACCTACCTGATGCATCAGAAGGTGCGAGGCCCTTGCTAAATTCTGTGCACAGACTTTGAGATCTATGCTTTAGACTGTATCTAAACCTGCTCCAACATGGACTGACATTCTGGCCTACTTTCAGCCGATGCGACTTGTCTGTCGCTGAACAGTCGCTTTTTATGTATTCAGCACCTATGTATAATGTTGTAAAAATGCTCTAGAAGCTAAAGTCGCAGAAATGTCACACATATTTGGCCTGCAACTTTCTGTGCGACAAATTCAGACAGGAAAAATCAGTATAAATCCTTAGAAAATTATCCCCCAGTGTCTCCATCTGCTGGCGGTATTGAATAAGCATTGCTGCACTGATGGGGTATGCATTAGACGAAAAAAAAGAAGAAAAAGAAGAATAATACGCCCAGAAAAGAGGCGAAAAGGAGAAAAACGTAAAAAAACGTGAAAAAAAAGTAAGAGGAAGAGAAGGGAAAAAAAGGTGGAAATGGGTTTAAAAGTGATTTCGGCGGAGAAATATATATATATATATATATATATATATATATATATATATATACGCGCACACACACACATATATATAAACGTATTCTCCGTTGAGATATTGCAGCCGCTGCTGTGTCCAGGCCCAGGAGCCTTAGCACTGTGCTGTGATGTCACTCAATACCACTGACATCACTAGGTGTAAACAACATCTCTCCTTTGCTGTGTATGTGACTATGGAGCTGTTTGGTGATGTTGTCTATTATGGCCTTCATAGAAGCAACAGGAGATTGTTGCATCCATCTAGAACCCTCAGAACTACAGTGCTATGATGTCACTCACTTCCACAGGCCTTGCAGAGTGTAAACAACAACAACCCAGCTTTGTCGTGTATGTAACCATAGGGATTGTGATGTCACCTAGAACCTTCACAGCAGCGACAGCTTTATGAGGAGCATCAGCACTGCTCTGCCTGAGCAGAACCATCACCGCCATAGGTTGTCAAATAACCCGGATTTAACCCACACAGGTAAGTCCAATGGGGTGCAGGCATGTCCTCTATGCTTACAGCTTCCCGTGGGTGTTGGTTTGATACCGTTTGGGGACAGCCAAGGAGGCATCTGCAGGCAACAAAGGTAGGTGTGTGCTTGTGTGTGTGTTTCCTATGCAGATCCTAAGCCCAGTGTCACATGCAAGTAGGAGGAGTAAGAAGGGTTCCTGGCAAATCCGGGTTATGGATTGCATTTAAAAAGGCCCCGTGGGAGTGCAATGGGCCCCTGTCTTGCTGCTTAGCAATAATGGTATGGGTTTAGGTTCTGCTGTGTGTACTGGTGGTTGACTGCCCCCCAGCCCAGAGTGTGCATGGAAAATTGTCTGGCAGCCTCCCTGACAGCAAGCAGTGATAGTGCCCATGAAGGGGACCTTGTTGGGCCCGCCCCTTTCACGGTTATCGCTTCTCGGCCTTTTGGCTAAGATCAAGTGTAGTATCTGTTCTTATCAGTTTAATATCTGATACGTCCCCTATCTGGGGACCATATATTAAATGGATTTTTGAGAACGGGGGCCGATTTCGAAGCTTGCTTCCGTCGCCCTATGCATTGACCCGATATGGCAGTATCTTCGGGTACAGTGCACCACCCCCTTACAGGGTTAAAAAGAAAGATTCCTACTTTCATTGCTACCTGCTTGCTGGCTAGCCAGCTAGCCAGCCCTGTGGGCCTTGCTGCTGCTGCTGCTGCTGCTGCAGCCAAAAAACAAAAGGTGGTGCTGCTGCTGCTTCTGCTGCTTCTGCTTGTGTCTGGCCGCTGTTGGAGCGTCCAGGCACAGGACTTCTGCTGCTGCTGACTAAATGGCCTCCTTAATTGGATCATTTGAGTAGCCAGCACACCTGTGCAGGTAGGGCATGACATGATAGGCAGCTGCCTTGATAGCGGGTGGGTGCTGAATGTTCCTAATTGACAAAATAAGATTAATGCTTATGAAGAAATATAAAATCTCATCCCTTCCCCAATATCGCGCCACACCCCTACCCCTTAATTCCCTGGTTGAACTTGATGGACATATGTCTTTTTTCGACCGTACTAACTATGTAACTATGTAACATAACATGGGGGGGTCTCCTGGCTGTTCACACAGGTGTGTCATTGCTGTACATTGACCATGCATTGCTTCTGTGGTATTGCAAAGGCAAAGACAAATGCTTCCAGCCATCCATTGCACTAATGGATTGGTCATCAGCTGGCTGTCTATGTCCCGCATCAATATAGACCAAAGTACAGAGGGTTAGGCTATGCTATAGTGCACCTACCTGATGCATCAGAAGGTGCGAGGCCCTTGCTAAATTCTGTGCACAGACTTTGAGATCTATGCTTTAGACTGTATCTAAACCTGCTCCAACATGGACTGACATTCTGGCCTACTTTCAGCCGATGCGACTTGTCTGTCGCTGAACAGTCGCTTTTTATGTATTCAGCACCTATGTATAATGTTGTAAAAATGCTCTAGAAGCTAAAGTCGCAGAAATGTCACACATATTTGGCCTGCAACTTTCTGTGCGACAAATTCAGACAGGAAAAATCAGTATAAATCCTTAGAAAATTATCCCCCAGTGTCTCCATCTGCTGGCGGTATTGAATAAGCATTGCTGCACTGATGGGGTATGCATTAGACGAAAAAAAAGAAGAAAAAGAAGAATAATACGCCCAGAAAAGAGGCGAAAAGGAGAAAAACGTAAAAAAACGTGAAAAAAAAGTAAGAGGAAGAGAAGGGAAAAAAAGGTGGAAATGGGTTTAAAAGTGATTTCGGCGGAGAAATATATATATATATATATATATATATATATATATATATATATACGCGCACACACACACATATATATAAACGTATTCTCCGTTGAGATATTGCAGCCGCTGCTGTGTCCAGGCCCAGGAGCCTTAGCACTGTGCTGTGATGTCACTCAATACCACTGACATCACTAGGTGTAAACAACATCTCTCCTTTGCTGTGTATGTGACTATGGAGCTGTTTGGTGATGTCGTCTATTATGGCCTTCATAGAAGCAACAGGAGATTGTTGCATCCATCTAGAACCCTCAGAACTACAGTGCTATGATGTCACTCACTTCCACAGGCCTTGCAGAGTGTAAACAACAACAACCCAGCTTTGTCGTGTATGTAACCATAGGGATTGTGATGTCACCTAGAACCTTCACAGCAGCGACAGCTTTATGAGGAGCATCAGCACTGCTCTGCCTGAGCAGAACCATCACCGCCATAGGTTGTCAAATAACCCGGATTTAACCCACACAGGTAAGTCCAATGGGGTGCAGGCATGTCCTCTATGCTTACAGCTTCCCGTGGGTGTTGGTTTGATACCGTTTGGGGACAGCCAAGGAGGCATCTGCAGGCAACAAAGGTAGGTGTGTGCTTGTGTGTGTGTTTCCTATGCAGATCCTAAGCCCAGTGTCACATGCAAGTAGGAGGAGTAAGAAGGGTTCCTGGCAAATCCGGGTTATGGATTGCATTTAAAAAGGCCCCGTGGGAGTGCAATGGGCCCCTGTCTTGCTGCTTAGCAATAATGGTATGGGTTTAGGTTCTGCTGTGTGTACTGGTGGTTGACTGCCCCCCAGCCCAGAGTGTGCATGGAAAATTGTCTGGCAGCCTCCCTGACAGCAAGCAGTGATAGTGCCCATGAAGGGGACCTTGTTGGGCCCGCCCCTTTCACGGTTATCGCTTCTCGGCCTTTTGGCTAAGATCAAGTGTAGTATCTGCATTTGGTCTGGTCGGAAGGTGTCTGTGGTACCCCGCTTCTCGGCCTTGGGGGATTGTCTCTCCTTACGGAGGGACTTCACCCCCTTGCTGCTATTGGGGAGCGGGCTTAGTCCACGGACAACGGGTTGCGATCCCCCTGTCTCTGGGACCTTGTGTCTCAGAAGGCATTTTCGGTACGTTGAGCGTTACCTGTAGCTTCGGAAGCACCTAGGGTACCCCCGACCTCTGCCTTGGGTAAGGGTTCCGCTTTTATAGCGGGATTCCGAGCCCCTGCTGCTATTGGGGAAGGGGCTTAGTCCCTGGGTGTGGAAGATGCCGTTCTCCTGGGCTTTCCCCTCTGGGGAAATGTCGATGCGAAATACCATCCGCATAGAGGTGTCGGAGAGCCATCGTCAGTTGAAGAACCTCCGCTTCATTGCGGAGGTGATTCTTCTTGACTACTTCCGCCTCAATAGGGAGGACATCCTGTGTCTAAATGACCAGGAAAGCCGTGGCCTGTATACCGTCACCTTCACGGCCACGGCGTGTTGCGATAACATCTATGCAACCTTGTCTGGTGCGGACCAGAGGGACGATCGACTCGACGGTCTTTCGTTCCAGTTCCTCTATGGTGAGGAACATATACCGTTGGTGGTGGCTATGCACAGCCCTCATGTGACCACGGAGGATATAGCCACTTTTCTTCGGCGATACTGCGAAGAGGTGCGATTCGCAAACAAAATCTTGAACTCCGTGCGGTTCTGGAACGGCAAGAGGAAGTTCTGGGTCAAGCTCCGTAAGGATCCCGGTGGTATTGGGGGTCTTTGCCATCCGCCCCCAAATTTTGCCATCGGGAGAGTTCGGGGCTTCCTGTTCTATCCTCAAATGCCTATGTATTGCCGAAATTGCTTGAGGTTTGGCCACACCCAGGAGACCTGCGGCGCGGAGCGTGTGATTCGCTGCAATAGGTGTGGCCAAGAAGGTCACATAGCCTCAAGATGTAGCCATACAATAAGGTGCAACCTCTGCGGAGAGGAAAATCACGATTTTAATTCCTGTCCCCATAAAGCAAAAACTACGATGGGTGGGTCAAGGCTGGGCCCACCCAAAGAGGGGACAGGACAAAAGACGTCCTTTTTTAAGATGCCCAAACCCCAGATGGCAGGTACTGATGGGTCCAGGCCCAAGACCTCTGGTGCTCCATCGGGGGGCCCACCGGTGGTAGTGCTAGGGGGAGGCCATGGGGATTCCACGAAGCCCGGGCGGGTGATCGAGTTTACTGCCCGGGAAATTGAAAGACGTCGATCGACTTCCTACCTGGCTCAAGAGCCCGCCGAAACTTCTGAAGGGGGCTCACCTGTGGCGGGTGGCAGCCGACGGGCCTCGGTGGGGGCAAAAGTGGACCCAAAATTGCAGCATAAGCCAGGTACTGGCTTGGCCCAGGGTCGCCCTGCTCCGGACGAAGAGGCCCCGGTGAAAGCCCGCCGGAAGGGGAGCCAGGTGGCCAGGTCTGAGCCCGGTCCTGTTACTCCGCCTATACAGGACAGGGCCAAGAAGACAAGTGGCGCCAAACCAGGGTTTGCTGCCCCGCCAGCAGTGGACCCGGTGGGTAAAACTGGCCATCGTCGATCGATGGGGAAGTTGGAGCAACAGTCCTCAGCAACGCTTGCTGGGGAACAAGCGATGAAAACTTCCCAAGGTAGCGGCAAAGGTTCCGGAAAAGAGGCCTCACAGGCCCCTGTGCAGCAGTTCCAGTCGTCAAATGATGAAAGAAGACGCAGATCCATCAGCCGGGGGCCAGAGATTACATCGAGTGAGAGCAACACAGAGGATATGGACAGCAGTGTGACATTTAAAAGACAAAGAGAAGAAGAAGAGGAAGACATTCAAAGGAAAGCGGCGTGCCGTAGTTCGGACGAGAGCGAGCTCAGGGTCGGGGCATCATCGATCTCAAGCTCCGACCCTCAGAACATCAAGGAGCTGATGACCCCGCAGGCGGGGGATGACGGTACGCAGCTTATTATTGACTTTGATTCTCCAAGCACGGACTCTCCATAAACTATGCCTATCCCTGTAAAAATTGCCTCACTCAATGTGAGGTCCTTAAAGAGCCCTGATCGCAGGGCTGCTTTATTTTCTTATCTAGAGACATGTGACTTTGACCTTTGCCTGCTACAAGAATGTGGAATCCCTAGTAAAATGGACTATAAAGACTTAAAAGAAGACTGGAAGCTGGGCCCATCCATATGGTCCGGTGCAAATGACTGTCGTTCTGTGGGTGTTGGGCTGCTCTGCCGAGGCCAGTCCTTTTCTATTCATACAGTAACTGAGATTGTGCCTGGCAGAGCTCTTTTAATTCATCTATATTTTAATGGACTTTTAATTCGTGTTTTAAATGTGTATGCCCCTCCTGATAAACAGGAGCGGGCAGAACTATTTGAAATTTTACCACTGTTTTGTGTTGGGTCTTCCCCCCTGCTGGTGGGAGGTGATTTTAACTGCATACGTGATGGGGAACACCGGCAGGGTGGGGATATTAATCGTAAAGACCGCACTTCTTACCTGCTTAAAAATTTTATTGATGATTTTAATTTGAAAGATTGCTGGAAGGATCTCTTGCCGGAGGACCCAGGCGCCACATGGTCCAATGGAAGAGTGAGCTCCAGAATCGATTTTATTTTTTCCTCTAGAGCTTTTAAACCCCTGAAATGCACGCTCGAGCAGAATATCTTCTCTGATCATAAGCTCCTCTTGGTGGGCCTGGAGCTAGAGGGGGAGCAAAAAGCAAAAAGGGGCCTCTGGAGATTAAACACCACACTCCTAGAGGACCCTGAGATAAAAGAGGAGTTTGTGCGGACCTACCAATGCTGGCAATCACAAAGAAAACCCCACGAGCCTATGCTGCACTGGTGGGAGGGCACCAAATCTAAAATCAGATTTTTTTTTATCAAAGCAGGTAAGAAGAAGGCAAAAATGGAAAAACAGTGGTTTTATGTTCTTAACATGCGTTTAAATGTACTTTTTAAATTGAAAGAAGCTGGTATGGATGTAGAAAATGATATTTTAAACCTTAAAACTGAAATAAAACATGCCATAGAAAAGAAAGGGAAACAAATCATTTTTAACTCACATGTGCAGCACCTGGAGGAGGGCGAGAAATGTTCCCGTTTCTTTTTTAAAAAAGTGATGAATAGGAGGGATATCATCCAAAACCTTGAGGGTGAATCCACTCCAAAAGGCATGTTAGATGCAGTTTTTAACTTCTACCAGCTTCTTTTTAATAAGAAAGATCTTAATCCATCCTTTTTAGAACATGTTCTTAATTCCCTTGATTTTAAGCTAGATGTTTTAGACCAGGAGGTTTTATCCCGTGATCTTAACTTAGATGAACTTTTATTTGTTTTTAAAAGTTTTTCTAGTGGGAAGGCCCCTGGGGAAGATGGTTTACCCATCGAATTTTATTTAGCTTTTTGGGATATTTTAAAGGATGATATGGTTTTATTGTATAAAGAAACTTTTATTGTTAATGAACTTCCCCCTTCCTGGAGGAGGGGGATTGTATCATTACTTTTTAAAAAGGGTGAAAAGGATATGCTAAAAAATTGGCGCCCCATCACACTTTTAAATGTTGATTATAAAGTTTTAGCCAAGTTATTAGCTGTCCGTTTTAAACCTTTTATTCATAAATTAATTCACCCAAATCAGGTTTGTGGGGTACCTGGAAGGTCTATAGCTGAATCCCTAAATATTTTAAGAGATGTTTTATGGTACTTTAAGGATAGAAATCAAACTGTAGCAATTTTATCCTTAGACTTTGAAAAAGCCTTTGATAGGGTCTCCCATGAATACCTGTTTTTAGTTCTTAAAAAGATGGCAGTGCCTGAAACGATTTTAAGCCGAATCATGCTTTTATACCGATCCTGTTTTAGTCAAGTCTCTGTTAATGGCTTTTTAACCAGCGGTGTTCCTCTTTTATCAGGTGTCAAACAGGGCTGCCCCCTGTCCCCACTCCTTTTTATTTGCGCAATCGAACCACTGATGGCCCTCCTCAGAAAAGACCGGGTAGTAAGAGGCGTACCGATACCTGGTGGAGGAGGGACCCATCTAAAGGTGTTGGGGTACATGGATGATGTCACCATACTGTGCCCGGACTCTCCATCCATGAGGGGGGCATTGAGGAACACCAGCTATTTCTGCGAGGTCTCTGGTTTTAAGCTAAACACAGATAAATGTGACTGTTTTTATATTGGCTCCTGGGATTCATCCATCACCCCAGGAGTCACAATGCAACAGGATCAAATTAAAGTTTTAGGTATTGTTTTTAACCAGGTCAATGATGGGAGCCCTAACTGGGATTCAGCTATAGCTAAGATGGAGAAGAAGATTTTAATGTGGAATCTTAGAAACCTTACCATGGAGGGGAAGATTTTAATAATAAAGATGGTTTTACTCCCTATTATGCTATACATTGCCATGGTATTTCCTCCATCTATTTTATACATTAAAAAAGTAACTAGAATTGTTTTTACTTTTTTATGGGGTTCAAAAATGGAGAAATTAAAGCGTGATTTTATGTACAAAAGTAAAGATAATGGCGGGAAAGATGTTCCTAACCTTTTTACTTTCTTTTACATAAAGTATTTCTGTTTCTGTTTTAAAATTATTAAATCCAATGGCATTTTTAGCTGCTTTTTAAGGTACGCTGCGGGCATGGTTTTTAAAAGATGGTTGCGCATCCCTCTGAACGCTCCGGTGCTTCTGTGTCCCCCAAAACATTATGTGGTGTTGGAAAAGACAGTCAGGCTCCTAGGTCTCCAAGATTTGGAGCCTGACATACTGGGGGACCAGAGAAAGGTATCAAAGGTCCTCAGGCGGAGTGAGGTTACCCTGGCAGTGTCCAATTTCACACAGGCAAGATCCAAAAAGGTATGGCGGAACGTGTACGGGAAGTTTCTGGCGAATGTACACAGGGATCTTGCCTGGGCAATCGTCCACCAGTGCCTCCCTACTCGTGAGTTTCAGCACAGGCGAGGACTGGTGGCGAGAGCCAAGTGCCCGAGAGATGGCTGCGGAGTGGACGAAACGGTGCTGCACATATTTTGGAACTGCCCTTTTGCACGGGAGCTTTGGAGGAAGGTAGGCCCACTTTTGAAGTGGGCCTGCGGCCTAAAAGATTTTAATCACGAATGTGTCTTTTACGGTCTTTTTAACTGCCCCAATTTTAAACAGCAGATGATCTGCTGGATGATTATTAATTGTTTTAAAAATGCCATCTGGAAAGTTAGGAACATCTTACTTTTTAAACATGATTTTATTGATGTTAAAAACTGTATAAAGCTGGCCCTGAGTGAGATGTACATCTATTACCTAAGAGACAAGAAACAGTTGGGGGCCAGCGAGGCAGCATCCATGTGGTGTCTGCCTCTATGGAACGAAATAACAGTATAATCAGTTTTTATGACATTTGTATAATGTTTTATCCTGCCATTTTTATTTTTTCTCCTTTTATTACTGGTTTTATTATTTGTATTTTAAAACTTTTGTGAACCTTTTATTATTTTGCATTTTAAATTTTGTATGGTTTCTTATTTATTCAATAAAATTTTGTTGAAACCTTATCTGTTCTTATCAGTTTAATATCTGATACGTCCCCTATCTGGGGACCATATATTAAATGGATTTTTGAGAACGGGGGCCGATTTCGAAGCTTGCTTCCGTCGCCCTATGCATTGACCCGATATGGCAGTATCTTCGGGTACAGTGCACCACCCCCTTACAGGGTTAAAAAGAAAGATTCCTACTTTCATTGCTACCTGCTTGCTGGCTAGCCAGCTAGCCAGCCCTGTGGGCCTTGCTGCTGCTGCTGCTGCTGCTGCAGCCAAAAAACAAAAGGTGGTGCTGCTGCTGCTTCTGCTGCTTCTGCTTGTGTCTGGCCGCTGTTGGAGCGTCCAGGCACAGGACTTCTGCTGCTGCTGACTAAATGGCCTCCTTAATTGGATCATTTGAGTAGCCAGCACACCTGTGCAGGTAGGGCATGACATGATAGGCAGCTGCCTTGATAGCGGGTGGGTGCTGAATGTTCCTAATTGACAAAATAAGATTAATGCTTATGAAGAAATATAAAATCTCATCCCTTCCCCAATATCGCGCCACACCCCTACCCCTTAATTCCCTGGTTGAACTTGATGGACATATGTCTTTTTTCGACCGTACTAACTATGTAACTATGTAACATAACATGGGGGGGTCTCCTGGCTGTTCACACAGGTGTGTCATTGCTGTACATTGACCATGCATTGCTTCTGTGGTATTGCAAAGGCAAAGACAAATGCTTCCAGCCATCCATTGCACTAATGGATTGGTCATCAGCTGGCTGTCTATGTCCCGCATCAATATAGACCAAAGTACAGAGGGTTAGGCTATGCTATAGTGCACCTACCTGATGCATCAGAAGGTGCGAGGCCCTTGCTAAATTCTGTGCACAGACTTTGAGATCTATGCTTTAGACTGTATCTAAACCTGCTCCAACATGGACTGACATTCTGGCCTACTTTCAGCCGATGCGACTTGTCTGTCGCTGAACAGTCGCTTTTTATGTATTCAGCACCTATGTATAATGTTGTAAAAATGCTCTAGAAGCTAAAGTCGCAGAAATGTCACACATATTTGGCCTGCAACTTTCTGTGCGACAAATTCAGACAGGAAAAATCAGTATAAATCCTTAGAAAATTATCCCCCAGTGTCTCCATCTGCTGGCGGTATTGAATAAGCATTGCTGCACTGATGGGGTATGCATTAGACGAAAAAAAAGAAGAAAAAGAAGAATAATACGCCCAGAAAAGAGGCGAAAAGGAGAAAAACGTAAAAAAACGTGAAAAAAAAGTAAGAGGAAGAGAAGGGAAAAAAAGGTGGAAATGGGTTTAAAAGTGATTTCGGCGGAGAAATATATATATATATATATATATATATATATATATATATATATATACGCGCACACACACACATATATATAAACGTATTCTCCGTTGAGATATTGCAGCCGCTGCTGTGTCCAGGCCCAGGAGCCTTAGCACTGTGCTGTGATGTCACTCAATACCACTGACATCACTAGGTGTAAACAACATCTCTCCTTTGCTGTGTATGTGACTATGGAGCTGTTTGGTGATGTCGTCTATTATGGCCTTCATAGAAGCAACAGGAGATTGTTGCATCCATCTAGAACCCTCAGAACTACAGTGCTATGATGTCACTCACTTCCACAGGCCTTGCAGAGTGTAAACAACAACAACCCAGCTTTGTCGTGTATGTAACCATAGGGATTGTGATGTCACCTAGAACCTTCACAGCAGCGACAGCTTTATGAGGAGCATCAGCACTGCTCTGCCTGAGCAGAACCATCACCGCCATAGGTTGTCAAATAACCCGGATTTAACCCACACAGGTAAGTCCAATGGGGTGCAGGCATGTCCTCTATGCTTACAGCTTCCCGTGGGTGTTGGTTTGATACCGTTTGGGGACAGCCAAGGAGGCATCTGCAGGCAACAAAGGTAGGTGTGTGCTTGTGTGTGTGTTTCCTATGCAGATCCTAAGCCCAGTGTCACATGCAAGTAGGAGGAGTAAGAAGGGTTCCTGGCAAATCCGGGTTATGGATTGCATTTAAAAAGGCACCGTGGGAGTGCAATGGGCCCCTGTCTTGCTGCTTAGCAATAATGGTATGGGTTTAGGTTCTGCTGTGTGTACTGGTGGTTGACTGCCCCCCAGCCCAGAGTGTGCATGGAAAATTGTCTGGCAGCCTCCCTGACAGCAAGCAGTGATAGTGCCCATGAAGGGGACCTTGTTGGGCCCGCCCCTTTCACGGTTATCGCTTCTCGGCCTTTTGGCTAAGATCAAGTGTAGTATCTGTTCTTATCAGTTTAATATCTGATACGTCCCCTATCTGGGGACCATATATTAAATGGATTTTTGAGAACGGGGGCCGATTTCGAAGCTTGCTTCCGTCGCCCTATGCATTGACCCGATATGGCAGTATCTTCGGGTACAGTGCACCACCCCCTTACAGGGTTAAAAAGAAAGATTCCTACTTTCATTGCTACCTGCTTGCTGGCTAGCCAGCTAGCCAGCCCTGTGGGCCTTGCTGCTGCTGCTGCTGCTGCTGCAGCCAAAAAACAAAAGGTGGTGCTGCTGCTGCTTCTGCTGCTTCTGCTTGTGTCTGGCCGCTGTTGGAGCGTCCAGGCACAGGACTTCTGCTGCTGCTGACTAAATGGCCTCCTTAATTGGATCATTTGAGTAGCCAGCACACCTGTGCAGGTAGGGCATGACATGATAGGCAGCTGCCTTGATAGCGGGTGGGTGCTGAATGTTCCTAATTGACAAAATAAGATTAATGCTTATGAAGAAATATAAAATCTCATCCCTTCCCCAATATCGCGCCACACCCCTACCCCTTAATTCCCTGGTTGAACTTGATGGACATATGTCTTTTTTCGACCGTACTAACTATGTAACTATGTAACATAACATGGGGGGGTCTCCTGGCTGTTCACACAGGTGTGTCATTGCTGTACATTGACCATGCATTGCTTCTGTGGTATTGCAAAGGCAAAGACAAATGCTTCCAGCCATCCATTGCACTAATGGATTGGTCATCAGCTGGCTGTCTATGTCCCGCATCAATATAGACCAAAGTACAGAGGGTTAGGCTATGCTATAGTGCACCTACCTGATGCATCAGAAGGTGCGAGGCCCTTGCTAAATTCTGTGCACAGACTTTGAGATCTATGCTTTAGACTGTATCTAAACCTGCTCCAACATGGACTGACATTCTGGCCTACTTTCAGCCGATGCGACTTGTCTGTCGCTGAACAGTCGCTTTTTATGTATTCAGCACCTATGTATAATGTTGTAAAAATGCTCTAGAAGCTAAAGTCGCAGAAATGTCACACATATTTGGCCTGCAACTTTCTGTGCGACAAATTCAGACAGGAAAAATCAGTATAAATCCTTAGAAAATTATCCCCCAGTGTCTCCATCTGCTGGCGGTATTGAATAAGCATTGCTGCACTGATGGGGTATGCATTAGACGAAAAAAAAGAAGAAAAAGAAGAATAATACGCCCAGAAAAGAGGCGAAAAGGAGAAAAACGTAAAAAAACGTGAAAAAAAAAGTAAGAGGAAGAGAAGGGAAAAAAAGGTGGAAATGGGTTTAAAAGTGATTTCGGCGGAGAAATATATATATATATATATATATATATATATATATATATATATATATACGCGCACACACACACATATATATAAACGTATTCTCCGTTGAGATATTGCAGCCGCTGCTGTGTCCAGGCCCAGGAGCCTTAGCACTGTGCTGTGATGTCACTCAATACCACTGACATCACTAGGTGTAAACAACATCTCTCCTTTGCTGTGTATGTGACTATGGAGCTGTTTGGTGATGTCGTCTATTATGGCCTTCATAGAAGCAACAGGAGATTGTTGCATCCATCTAGAACCCTCAGAACTACAGTGCTATGATGTCACTCACTTCCACAGGCCTTGCAGAGTGTAAACAACAACAACCCAGCTTTGTCGTGTATGTAACCATAGGGATTGTGATGTCACCTAGAACCTTCACAGCAGCGACAGCTTTATGAGGAGCATCAGCACTGCTCTGCCTGAGCAGAACCATCACCGCCATAGGTTGTCAAATAACCCGGATTTAACCCACACAGGTAAGTCCAATGGGGTGCAGGCATGTCCTCTATGCTTACAGCTTCCCGTGGGTGTTGGTTTGATACCGTTTGGGGACAGCCAAGGAGGCATCTGCAGGCAACAAAGGTAGGTGTGTGCTTGTGTGTGTGTTTCCTATGCAGATCCTAAGCCCAGTGTCATATGCAAGTAGGAGGAGTAAGAAGGGTTCCTGGCAAATCCGGGTTATGGATTGCATTTAAAAAGGCCCCGTGGGAGTGCAATGGGCCCCTGTCTTGCTGCTTAGCAATAATGGTATGGGTTTAGGTTCTGCTGTGTGTACTGGTGGTTGACTGCCCCCCAGCCCAGAGTGTGCATGGAAAATTGTCTGGCAGCCTCCCTGACAGCAAGCAGTGATAGTGCCCATGAAGGGGACCTTGTTGGGCCCGCCCCTTTCACGGTTATCGCTTCTCGGCCTTTTGGCTAAGATCAAGTGTAGTATCTGTTCTTATCAGTTTAATATCTGATACGTCCCCTATCTGGGGACCATATATTAAATGGATTTTTGAGAACGGGGGCCGATTTCGAAGCTTGCTTCCGTCGCCCTATGCATTGACCCGATATGGCAGTATCTTCGGGTACAGTGCACCACCCCCTTACAGGGTTAAAAAGAAAGATTCCTACTTTCATTGCTACCTGCTTGCTGGCTAGCCAGCTAGCCAGCCCTGTGGGCCTTGCTGCTGCTGCTGCTGCTGCTGCAGCCAAAAAACAAAAGGTGGTGCTGCTGCTGCTTCTGCTGCTTCTGCTTGTGTCTGGCCGCTGTTGGAGCGTCCAGGCACAGGACTTCTGCTGCTGCTGACTAAATGGCCTCCTTAATTGGATCATTTGAGTAGCCAGCACACCTGTGCAGGTAGGGCATGACATGATAGGCAGCTGCCTTGATAGCGGGTGGGTGCTGAATGTTCCTAATTGACAAAATAAGATTAATGCTTATGAAGAAATATAAAATCTCATCCCTTCCCCAATATCGCGCCACACCCCTACCCCTTAATTCCCTGGTTGAACTTGATGGACATATGTCTTTTTTCGACCGTACTAACTATGTAACTATGTAACATAACATGGGGGGGGTCTCCTGGCTGTTCACACAGGTGTGTCATTGCTGTACATTGACCATGCATTGCTTCTGTGGTATTGCAAAGGCAAAGACAAATGCTTCCAGCCATCCATTGCACTAATGGATTGGTCATCAGCTGGCTGTCTATGTCCCGCATCAATATAGACCAAAGTACAGAGGGTTAGGCTATGCTATAGTGCACCTACCTGATGCATCAGAAGGTGCGAGGCCCTTGCTAAATTCTGTGCACAGACTTTGAGATCTATGCTTTAGACTGTATCTAAACCTGCTCCAACATGGACTGACATTCTGGCCTACTTTCAGCCGATGCGACTTGTCTGTCGCTGAACAGTCGCTTTTTATGTATTCAGCACCTATGTATAATGTTGTAAAAATGCTCTAGAAGCTAAAGTCGCAGAAATGTCACACATATTTGGCCTGCAACTTTCTGTGCGACAAATTCAGACAGGAAAAATCAGTATAAATCCTTAGAAAATTATCCCCCAGTGTCTCCATCTGCTGGCGGTATTGAATAAGCATTGCTGCACTGATGGGGTATGCATTAGACGAAAAAAAAGAAGAAAAAGAAGAATAATACGCCCAGAAAAGAGGCGAAAAGGAGAAAAACGTAAAAAAACGTGAAAAAAAAGTAAGAGGAAGAGAAGGGAAAAAAAGGTGGAAATGGGTTTAAAAGTGATTTCGGCGGAGAAATATATATATATATATATATATATATATATATATATATATATATATATACGCGCACACACACACATATATATAAACGTATTCTCCGTTGAGATATTGCAGCCGCTGCTGTGTCCAGGCCCAGGAGCCTTAGCACTGTGCTGTGATGTCACTCAATACCACTGACATCACTAGGTGTAAACAACATCTCTCCTTTGCTGTGTATGTGACTATGGAGCTGTTTGGTGATGTCGTCTATTATGGCCTTCATAGAAGCAACAGGAGATTGTTGCATCCATCTAGAACCCTCAGAACTACAGTGCTATGATGTCACTCACTTCCACAGGCCTTGCAGAGTGTAAACAACAACAACCCAGCTTTGTCGTGTATGTAACCATAGGGATTGTGATGTCACCTAGAACCTTCACAGCAGCGACAGCTTTATGAGGAGCATCAGCACTGCTCTGCCTGAGCAGAACCATCACCGCCATAGGTTGTCAAATAACCCGGATTTAACCCACACAGGTAAGTCCAATGGGGTGCAGGCATGTCCTCTATGCTTACAGCTTCCCGTGGGTGTTGGTTTGATACCGTTTGGGGACAGCCAAGGAGGCATCTGCAGGCAACAAAGGTAGGTGTGTGCTTGTGTGTGTGTTTCCTATGCAGATCCTAAGCCCAGGTGTCACATGCAAGTAGGAGGAGTAAGAAGGGTTCCTGGCAAATCCGGGTTATGGATTGCATTTAAAAAGGGCCCCGTGGGAGTGCAATGGGCCCCTGTCTTGCTGCTTAGCAATAATGGTATGGGTTTAGGTTCTGCTGTGTGTACTGGTGGTTGACTGCCCCCCAGCCCAGAGTGTGCATGGAAAATTGTCTGGCAGCCTCCCTGACAGCAAGCAGTGATAGTGCCCATGAAGGGGACCTTGTTGGGGCCCGCCCCTTTCACGGTTATCGCTTCTCGGCCTTTTGGCTAAGATCAAGTGTAGTATCTGTTCTTATCAGTTTAATATCTGATACGTCCCCTATCTGGGGACCATATATTAAATGGATTTTTGAGAACGGGGGCCGATTTCTAAGCTTGCTTCCGTCGCCCTATGCATTGACCCGATATGGCAGTATCTTCGGGTACAGTGCACCACCCCCTTACAGGGTTAACAAAGAAAGATTCCTACTTTCATTGCTACCTGCTTGCTGGCTAGCCAGCTAGCCAGCCCTGTGGGCCTTGCTGCTGCTGCTGCTGCTGCTGCAGCCAAAAAACAAAAGGTGGTGCTGCTGCTGCTTCTGCTGCTTCTGCTTCTGCTTGTGTCTGGCCCCTGTTGGAGCGTCCAGGCACAGGACTTCTGCTGCTGCTGACTAAATGGCCTCCTTAATTGGATCATTTGAGTAGCCAGCACACCTGTGCAGGTAGGGCATGACATGATAGGCAGCTGCCTTGATAGCGGGTGGGTGCTGAATGTTCCTAATTGACAAAATAAGATTAATGCTTATGAAGAAATATAAAATCTCATCCCTTCCCCAATATCGCGCCACACCCCTACCCCTTAATTCCCTGGTTGAACTTGATGGACATATGTCTTTTTTCGACCGTACTAACTATGTAACTATGTAACATAACATGGGGGGGGGGGTCTCCTGGCTGTTCACACAGGTGTGTCATTGCTGTACATTGACCATGCATTGCTTCTGTGGTATTGCAAAGGCAAAGACAAATGCTTCCAGCCATCCATTGCACTAATGGATTGGTCATCAGCTGGCTGTCTATGTCCCGCATCAATATAGACCAAAGTACAGAGGGTTAGGCTATGCTATAGTGCACCTACCTGATGCATCAGAAGGTGCGAGGCCCTTGCTAAATTCTGTGCACAGACTTTGAGATCTATGCTTTAGACTGTATCTAAACCTGCTCCAACATGGACTGACATTCTGGCCTACTTTCAGCCGATGCGACTTGTCTGTCGCTGAACAGTCGCTTTTTATGTATTCAGCACCTATGTATAATGTTTGTAAAAATGCTCTAGAAGCTAAAGTCGCAGAAATGTCACACATATTTGGCCTGCAACTTTCTGTGCGACAAATTCAGACAGGAAAAATCAGTATAAATCCTTAGAAAATTATCCCCCAGTGTCTCCATCTGCTGGCGGTATTGAATAAGCATTGCTGCACTGATGGGGTATGCATTAGACGAAAAAAAAGAAGAAAAAGAAGAATAATACGCCCAGAAAAGAGGCGAAAAGGAGAAAAACGTAAAAAAAACGTGAAAAAAAAAGTAAGAGGAAGAGAAGGGAAAAAAAGGTGGAAATGGGTTTAAAAGTGATTTCGGCGGAGAAATATATATATATATATATATATATATATATATATATATATACGCGCACACACACACATATATATAAACGTATTCTCCGTTGAGATATTGCAGCCGCTGCTGTGTCCAGGCCCAGGAGCCTTAGCACTGTGCTGTGATGTCACTCAGATACCACTGACATCACTAGGTGTAAACAACATCTCTCCTTTGCTGTGTATGTGACTATGGAGCTGTTTGGTGATGTCGTCT